>NC_087353.1:9509154-9812184 GCF_030014295.1 Loxodonta africana
ATTTTTTTTTTTTTAATTTTCTACCTAAAAAAATTTTTTTTTTCTACATAGGCAAACATAATTGTGAACAAAGACTGTTTTATGTTTTCCTTCTCAATCTGGGTACATTTTATTTTCTTGTCTTTTTTAATTGCATTAAGTGGACCTTCCAGTATGGTGTCGAACAGGAACGGTGAGATGAGCCATCCTTGTCCTGTTCCCGACCTTAGAGGGGAAGTATCTACTTGCTCACCATTAACTATGTTAGTTGGAGGCTTTTTGTTAGGGTTTTTTATTAAGTTGAGCTAGTTTCCTTCTATTTCCAGTTTGCTGAGAATTTTTATCCTAAATGGGTATTAGAGTTTGTCAAAATGGTTTATTTTTTAATACGATTATATGATACTTCTTTAACCTAGTTGAACTGCGTTTCTGTAAATAAACTTATTTGTTTAGTTACTCAGAGTTTAGAATGAGTTTATAGTTTTCACAGTTCATAAATGAGTTGTAATAATCGTATATATTTATCTTCTTTCACGTAAGCAAACTGGTATTAAGTATTTGTAACCATTCTTGATTATTTTTTAAGTGCTTCACAAAAATTATAGTGGTTTCTCTAATAACTTCACTCTATTGAGATGTTCAAAAAGGCACATTTTGACAACCAGCACATGAGAAATAGTCACATACAAAATGACTGTAGTATTCTGAGCATTTTCACTTTACAAAACAAACTATATTGAGTAATGTGCATGAATTACAAACTAAATACCCAAGTGTCCACATAAATGAACAGTTTTTATTGTAAGTATATTTATTTGTCATCTTTCCAGAAACTGTAATGTCACAGAACTAATGATAGAAGGATTACATCTTTATTTATTTAATGTTATAGTTTGATTCTGGAAAAATAAAACGATGAAGACAGACATCTAATTGTGATCCATTCAGATAGTAATCACTATTTTTCTCTTTTACATCAAAAATAAATATAAGCTAATAAATTGCATATATTTAAACATTTCATTAAATCTTGTTGTCCCAAGTTTCCTTCTCAACGTCATTTTCAGTTTGGTTTTTTTCTGACAGACCCTAACCCAGTACCCAGTGTTGTCGAGTTGATTCCGATTCATAGCGACCCTATTGGACAGAGTAGAACTGCCTCCATAGAGTTTCCAAGGAGCGCCTGGCAGATTTGAACTGCCGACCCTTCGGTTAGCAGCCGTAGCATTTAACCTCTACGCCACCAGGGTTTCCTTCTGACAGACCCTAGGTGATGTAATATTGCATTTGACAGAGAACATCGTCTAAATTGTTGAATGTCAGAATAGGAGGAGAAAACTGTATTTATGACAACATGAAATTCCGTGTACTATAATTGTCTCAGATTATTGTACATGAGAAAGACAGACTGGTTAAAAAAAATAGAGAATAAAAAACACCTAGGAAAATCTGTTATTACAAAGAAGCTATTCGTATTAAAGTCCCTAGTGTCGTGTGGGCAGCCAGCTCGCAATGACATTAACATCTGGTCGTGGGGAGATGCATATGCTAGCCACATCTGTGACCAACAGGAAGAAATGACTGCCTCTGGCATTACTGATGTTAGTCAGTCACATAAAAACAGATACATTGTATCTTCATTTGAATTTGCCTAATTTTAGAGTTAGGATGAAGGAATAGGAGTCTGTCCTTCCTTCATCCCCTTCCCTTGCCATTTCTCCTCTCATCCTGTCAGTTTTAAAACAAATTTGTTGTCCTGATGAGTGGAAAGTTGACCCATTAAAGACTTGTCTACATATACTAGCGACCTGGCTAATGAGTTTAAATAAATTGCTTTGTTGAAAGGCTAGTCCTTTTGTTGGTGCCTTGTATGTTTGTATCACTGAGATGACACATTGTTAGAATTTGCTCCATTTATGCCTGATATTGAAGTAGAGGATGATGGAATGCAGTTCACGATGGCGTGAACAAACTAGATGGATATGACCAGAGGCTAGAAAGAGATATGAACAGGAAAGCTATGGGGTATACCGATACATGGTTGGTGTAAGCCCTGAAAGTATAATGATGGAACACAGAATTTCAGAGTGAAGCAACTGAAAAATACTATTGAAATGTTGCTGTTTTAGAGTTTGAGAAAGATTCAAGTATACTTAATTTTCTGAATGTTTATATAGTTATCGCATTCCTTTTTCTATAAACAAATGAATACTAAATATTAAAATTTCTGGATCTTCCTGTAAATTAAACAGTCTCGAAATCTTGAGCAAATTTTCAGTGCTAACAAAATAAATATCGCTTTCTCTTCTCCCTGAAAACCAGTAATAAAAACATTGATAATAGTACTAGTGATAGAAGCAATAATAATAGTAATAACATAATAATAATAACCATAGCAACAATAATGGGTGCTATCACGGAATCGACTCGACGGCACTGGGTTTCTGGGTATCACTTATGGAATGCCTGCTATTAAAAACAAAGATGTCACTTTGATGACTAAGGTGTATCTGATCCAAACCATGATCTTTTCAATCTCTGCCTGTGTATGTAGAAGAAGAATTGAAGCCTTTGAATTGTAGTAGTTTTAAAGAACATTGAATATGCTGTGGACTTCCAGAAGAATGAACAAATGACTTTTAGAAGAAATACAACCAGGCTGTTGCTTAGAAGTGAGGATGGTGAGACTTTGGCTCATTTTCTTTGGACATGTCGTCAGGAAAGACCAGTCGCTAGAAAAGAACATCATGTTTAATAATGTAGAGGGTGTGAGAAAATGAGGGAAACTCTAGTGGGATACATTGACACAATGACAACAACAATGGACTCAAACTTATCAACAATCACAGAGATGGCACAGGACCAGGCAAGGTTTTGATTTGTTTTACATATGGTGAGCATGAGTAGGAGCCAACTTGATGGCAACCAACAAAACAGCCATGGGTCAGGTACTTTTACATGGATGTTTTCTCATTACACCCGTAAGACAAAACTTAAAATATGTAGTTAGTTTCTGTTCGCATTTTATGGGTTTATTCATTCTGTGTGCAAAAGGAAATGTGTGTCAGTGCTTACTGTATTCCTGGTACTGTGCTAAGTGTTGGGGGTACAGTGGTGAGCAGATTCAGACATGGTCCCTGTTCCATAGAGCAGGGTAGGTATGGGGCAATGAAACATATAGTCATAATCAATAACCATACTAGAAATGCTCAATGGATAACTGAGGAAAGTACCCAGGAGGCCAGAAAAGTGACTTACATGAGCTGAAAGAGAATTCACCTACGTTGAGCCACCAGAGAGAAACTCCTGGAGGAATTAATGCTTGAGATATTGGAGGAACAGGAGTTAAGTAGGTGAAGCATGGAAAACACGTTCCAGTCAGACAGAAAAGCAAGAACAAGGGCCTTATGGAGGTAGAGGGCATGAGGAGTTTGAGGAATGAAAGGCAGTCAGCATGGCTGAGATGCTGAGAGTGAGGGGTGGAGGCGGGTCTTAATGACAGCAGAGTCTAGGGTGGTAATGCCAAGAGAGCTTTGAGGGTCATGGCAAGGGTTTTGTCTTGATCCGAAGAAGAATGAAAAACTGGTGGAAGGTTTATAGCGCATGGGTGGGGTGCAGGCATAAAACAACCAAATTTCCATTTTTTTTAATAATTTAGTTTGCAATGTGGAGAGCAAGATGCAAAAAAAATCAGAAGATGCAGAGAGACCATGTAGCCTGTTCTTACAGAAACATCCAGGGGAGAGATGTTGGTAGCTTGTACTAGGGCAGTGGAAGTTTAGATGGAGAGAAATAAACAAATTCAAAAATATTTAGGAAATATAATGTACAAGATTTGGTGATAAATATGATAATGAGAGAAGGACATAATAAGAATCCTAGGTTAAAAGCTGTGCAGCCATACTATAATTCATAAAGATTACGTTCTACATCTTGGTTTGGTGTGTAGTATCTGGGGTCTTAAGAGCTTGCAAGCTGCCATCTAAGATACAGCTAGTAGCCTCTGCTGCTCTGGAGCAGAAGAGAAAGAAGAAAACCCAAGTTTCAAAGAAGGTACCAGCTTATAGGCCTAATTATCTACGTGTACCACGACTTTCTCTACCCTGATACCAGAAAAACTAGATGGTACCTGGCTACCACTATTGAACATTCTAATCAGGGTCACAGTAGATGGACCCTGCTAGAAAGGGAGAAAAATGTCAAATATAACTGCGTATTTTCAAAAAACCCAGACTTACTGAATCCATTGAAACTGGAGGAATCCCCAAGACTATTGACCTGAGATACTCTTTAAACCTTGAACCAAAACTCTCCCTTCAAGTCACCTTTTAGCCAAATGGCAGGTTAGCTCATGAAGTAATCAGTATCACCCTTGAGTTCTGCATGCTTTTAAAAAGTCATCTATATGAGGCCAAATTGTCAACAAATATTCTAAAGCATAGATGAGAAGGTAAAGGGGCAGGGAGAGTAGGTTATCGGAAATGGAAAAAATAGAACAGAAATAATGAGAATGTTGACAAAATGTGGAGAATGTAACCAATGTCACTGAACAATATTTCTAGAAGTTGTTGAATGGAAACCTATTTTGCTGTGTACATTTTCACTAAAATGCAATAAAATATTAGTAATAGTAAAGTTTATGCAGCCTAAGCAACCAGATCACTGTGTGCTTTGAGGTATTGCTCATCAAGATAAGGAACAGGGGAGCACTTAGAAGATTGCCCTGCACCGAGCTAACACTCAGGCAGTGTTAGCTATTATATTATTATGCAATAAGTTGGGCTAGAATAATTGGTTTTCTATACGTGAGACCTAAGACATTACATTCCTATGTCACTCAAACTTTAAGAAAAATTCATAAAAAGAGATTACATAAAGGCTCAGAAGAAATTATTTTTAGATTTGATTAGAAAAATAGAAAACTTAAAGCAATGATGTCATTAAGGGATTGGGGACAACACCGGGTGACACTGTCAGAGGGGGAGACACGAAAATGACTGTCTATAAAATTTTTATGCAGTTTCGGCAGAAATTTATTGTTTTTTATAAAAATTTCCCTCTAGCTAGTTATAATAACAAAAACATTTTTCTTAAACCCAGCTTACATGTATCAATACACCTAAAAGGCTAAAACTCTATGCTGATTTGCTTTTTGAGCCTTGTAACGCGCTCCGGCCAGAGCTGCCGTTATGACCCGGTTACAACGGGGCTTCCAATCCCATGGTTTCGTCTACAAATGCGGTAAGCACGGCTGTTGTTTTTGTTGCTTCCAGTGCCTTTACAGTCACTGATTTTCTCAAATTTTCTGCTGTTTTAGCGACAATATTCTGGTAATTAGTATTTGTAAACCTCTATCAATAATTTTTTTTGAGAATGAAGTAGTAATTAAAGGAAAAGAAGGAGAAAAATTAAAAAAGGTTTCTGCCTAGTTACTAATAATGTTATAATTCAGTGTAGAAAGATTTTACAAAACAATTTTGTTGTTAGTATTCACATAATGTAAGAAATACTACATTTAAGCAATTTACAACTACATTTATAACATTATATTATGGTTAGAGTGGGTAATAGTATGTAAACATTATTAAGGGTTCTATATGATCTGGTTGGGAATGAGGTCCACAGGGCAGGGTGCGGGAGAGGGACACCACGATTTACCTCACTGGGTGACAACAACCCTAATGACACCACTGCCTTAAAGAATCAAGTTGAAAATTTCTCCACATTATAATGAAAATGTCTACATATATACATTTTTCCCAACAAAGGTGCTATAAATCAAGTATATAAATCAGTTTTAAATGATCATAATTGAAAACATGTTCTTCAAACCTCTTAATTAACTCGATTTTATATTACACAGAAAATTAAAAATCAATGAACAGATAATGAACAAACAAAAGGCCCCATGGTATATAAACAGGGAGTGCACTGACGTGAAAGTCTTAAAGGCCAATAAACATATGGCTGACGCTCATGCTTGCTAGTAATCAGGGAAATGTAACTCAAGACATGAATGAGATACGGTTTCACGAGTATCAGATTGAAAAATAAAGACGTGTTAATCCCAAATGTCACCTAATAGGCGGACCACCAGAAACGCTCGTATGTAACTGTAAATCATTACAGCCCTTGTGAGGAGAAATTGGGCTAGAAGAATTGGAAGTACTCAGGGTTTATGGCCAAGAAGCTACATTTCTGTGTGTACCCTAGAAATCCCTTGTACTTGCCACAAGGAGACATGTAGAACAATGTTGTCTATGACAGCATTCTAATAGCAAAACATTGTTAAGTGACCAGTATACCAGATAGCGCTTGTTTATGAATGATGAGAGCAGTATTGTCTATAATGGGGGAGAGGGGTGGGACTAGAAATAACTCAAATCTTATAGATGATTACATATGTTGTGTTGATTTCACACAGTGCAATATTATCCATTTGTTAGAATGAACGAACTAGGACTATCTCTCTCAACATATCTAAATTGAAATAGCATAACTTTGAGTAAGAAAGGAAGTTACAGACTGAAGTATACAGTATGACAACCTTTTTATAATTTTAAACACTTAACTGTACTATCTGATACTTATGAATACATAAATGTGGTAAAAAATATAAAAACTTTCGTTGGAAAGAAAATTTATCGTAGTGGTTAGCTCTAAAGAAGAAAGGGAATGGAATAAGATATGTGGGTTTCTCGAATGTTTTAAAAAAAAGTGTGTATGCATATGTAAAAACACATATATATACATACATATAGATATTTGTGAGTAAAAAATGTGTGTATATACAGATAGCTAAGAAAACCATATGTATGTATATGGTTGTCTTAGCAAATGCATTAACAGAAATATCACAAGTGGATGGCTATAGCAAACAGAAATTTATTTTCTCTCAGTATAGGAGGCTAACCCAGTACCCAGCTAGAAGTCCAAATTCAGGATACCGGCTTTAGGGGAAGGCTTTCCTTCCCTTTTGGCTCTGGAGGAAGGTCCTTGTCTCTTTTGAGCTTCTGCTCCTAGGTGATCTTTATGTGGCTTAGAATCTCTGCTCCCCCATCTCTGCTTGCTTCTCTGTACTTAAACTCCTCAATTTTTATCTCAAAAGAGATTGACTTAAAACACACCCTACAAGAATACTGATCATTGACATAACGAAGGAAACCTGTTCCTAAATGGAATTATTGCCACAGGCATAGGGGTTAGGATTTACAACACATATTTTGGGAGGACACAGTTCAAACCATAACAGTGGTATGTGTTAAGGTCTTATAAAGTTAGTGTTGGATGTACAGATCTGCACGATAGTTATGCATTTTGCCTTTGAGCTCAGGTATACATAAAATAAATTAAAAATAGGTTTTATTTGAATATTTTTGGTTCCTAGTCAGAAGTAAGCCATTTACTAGGTAGCTGTGTGTCCTTGGTAAGTGAATTTTATCTCATAGATTTGTTGTATTAGAAATAAAATAGAAATATAACTTTCAAATCTAGAACATACAGTAAGTATTCTATGAATGGCATATTTTAAATTTTATCTGGATAGTACTTTTCAGGTTTTCCCTCATGAGACTCCAAGTCTCTAAAGAGGGTGATCCATACCCACATCTATACTCCCTCTCCTCCTTAAGCCCCTTTTACCTTTTCTTGCATATGTCTGGATTCCATGCATATTAAAGATACAAATCTGCTGATCAGTGAATTGTTCAGCAAAATATACAAATATGAGCCTAGTAAGGAGACTCTGTTGACTCCTCTTTTTGACTGATATGGCTATAATAATTTAAAAATGATTCATTCACATTTTTTCTTTTTAATTCCCATTAAAAATTTGCTGATTTCTGAAGAAGCTCTTAAGCTCTGCTAGGTGCATCAAAGCAGGGGAAACACTGTCTTGCAGAAAGAAATGAAATTCATAGCTGTAGGGAAGCTGGAGAGGAGAGCTATTAGTGGTCAGACAATGACTTTGTTTACTGGCTTGTAATCAGCATATATTGCTATTTTGAATGATTTCTCCAAAATCAGGCTCTCATTCATTAGACCAAGGTGACCCTACGGGAAATACCTGCTTCATGGCTCACATATATGTGGCGAAGGATAGAGCCTCAACGCTCAGGCTAGACTGGGCAGTTTGCTTTCCTTGTAGAGGCAGTGTGTTCCAGGAGGTGAGGGTGAGTGTGGTTAAGGAGGAAAGCAGTAGATGAAACCTGGAAAGACAAGCAAGCATCAAGGCAGAGGTGAGAAACAAGTTTGGAAAATGAGGAAGGAACATGGAATGAGAATTAATAGAGTCAAGTCAATGAGCTACTAACCTGGGTCAGTACTATACTCTGTAGCTGCGAGAAACTGTTTACAATATAGGTGATATGGCAGCAGAGTTAAGTGAGTGTTTATAAATTAGTGGCTATTATATATATATGGAGCCCTGGTGGCTCAGTGGTTAAGAGTTTGACTGCTAACCAAAAGGTCGGCAGTTTGAATCCACCAGCCACTCCATGGAAACCCTAGGGAGCAGTTCTTTCCTGTCCTATAGGGTCTCAGTGAGTTGGATTGGACTCGTCCACAGCGGATTTTTTGGTTTTATAAATATATGGAAGCCCTGGTAGCATAGCGGTTAAGAACTATGGCTGCTAACAAAAAGGTCAGCAGTTCGAATCCAAGAGGTCCTCCTTGGAAACCGTTTGGGGCAGTTCTACTCTGTCCTATAGGGTCACTATGAGTCGGAATCGACTCGACGGGAATGGGTTTGGTTTTGGCTTTTATATATACGTATTTTTTTTTTATATATATGTAAGTGATGTTTTAAGAAATATTTTCAGCGGAAACCTGAGAGGAATATAGGGATCTCTGAAGTAAACACTGCGATAATGACTGCTGAAGGAGTTGAAATAATCACTGATCATTTTACAATGCTGCTCAGTGAACATTTAAGCAACCACGTAGACAGAACTGTGGCATTTTTACTCCTGATGAGCCATCATGGTAAGATACCTGTTGATCCTCAATAATTATTTACTGAGTAGAGTCGGAATCGACTTGACAGAAACTGGTTTGGTTTTCTGTGATGTAGAGTGCTGTGATGGTAACCAGGGATGTGAAGAGATGTACAATATTGTCTTGGTCTTGACACTTGAATTTTTTTAATTTTTTACTGAAAAGTTACGACATTGGCTGTTTAAGAAAGTGGATTTTAGAGGAGTAACCAGGAGTGGTTTGATGACTAGAAAGGCATGTTTAAAATGGGTCTAGATGGAAAAATGAGCCTTAAATGCATGGAAGGGAAAATGTAGAAAAGATGAGAGCAAATCAGTGATACAGATACATCAAAATTGGGTATAACATGTTGAGCAGTCCACTTGGACTCAATGTCAATTGGAAATATATTCATTAGATCTAACATCATGGAGGCTCTTGAATGTACAGTTTAGATTTCAGTTCATCATGGAATATGTTTGAAGTGACAGGGAGATTAGTGATTATAAATTGATATCTTGTAGTAATTAATTTGGCAACAGTGTGTAAGATTGGATAGGAGGCAACCGGAACTGTTTAGAAGATGAATCCATTTGTGAATTGTAGACAGCTTAGTGGAAAGAGGTGACAAATATGCTAAAAAATGTGGAAGAAGGTACAAGATGTGATATCCAGTCAAATGGAATGTGTGGATTAAGCAAGACTCCAAATTTTTGTGTTTGGATAACTGACCTGGGAAAGGAGAAAAAGGAAACTAATACTAACTGAAAAACTTATTACGTAACAGCGGGTGGTTCAAATATATACACATTTTATCTCAGTTAATAGGAATTTCACTGACAATTATGCTGCAGGATTAAGCAGTTACAGCTGCAAGATAACTCCAGGTTATGGTAACCCCCAGGTGAGAGGTAGAAGATGTATTGATACTGTCTGAAATACAGCGAGCCGTCAGATAGTTATGTGGTAGCAATTCAGTCCCGTCTACAAATTAATAACAGCTACATTTCAAACACAGAAATAAGAAATGAACTAATGTTTTCATGCACACGCAAGTATGCATACTCATTTCTGAGGCTTCAGGTCTCTCAATTATAGTATGATGACATTGAGAGGGACCAAATAAATATGAACATAGACCTAAGGGAATAGAGCTAAACAGACATGTTCACTGTAATGCGATAAGTGCTTGTGTGGGAAAAGTAGAGAACACGCTGGAGCACTGTTATGGATTGAAGGATGTCCCCTGAAATTTTGTGTTGAAGTCCTAACCTCTGTATCAGTAAATGTGACTGTGTTTGAAAATAGTGTTTTTTCTGTGTTATATTAATGAGTCATACCAGAGTAGGGTGGGTTCTAAACCTAATCACTTTTGAGTTATAAAAAGAACAGAATAGACACAGAGACACACACAGGGGGAAGACAGATGCCCTGTGATGACCCACCTGGAAGCAGAGGAATGCCAGGGACTGCTGGCTGCTACTAGAAGCTGAAAGAGACAAAGAAGGACCTTCCCTGAGAACCTACACCCTGAATTTGGACTCTTAGAGTCCTTATCTGTAAGATAATAAGTTTCTATTCTTCAAAGTCACTCATGGAAATTTTTGTTAGGGTGGCACTAGGTAACTAGGCAGACACCTAGGAAAGTCACTTTAGCTGTTTCAGGAGGTCAGGTAAGGCTCCCTGAAGGTGATGACAGTGAAGCTGAGGCCTTAAAGAACAGTAATAATTATTCAGGAAAGATGAGTAGGGAAGAGTTTTCTGGGCACAAAACATATGTGTAAGTACTTAGTGGCAATAGAGAATGATACTGATGGTGGTTTAGTCTGTGTTCAGTTGTGTCCTCATCTCTAGGCAAGAATTGAAAGTACTCATGCCTTAAGGCCTAGAAATTGCATTTCCGTGTGTACAGGAAACCCTGGTGGCTTAGTGGTTATGTGCTATGGCTGGTAACCTAAAGGTCGGCAGTTTGAATCCACCAGGCGCTCCTTGGAAACTCTATGGGGCAGTTCTGCTCTGCCCTATCGGGTCACTATACGGTTGCTATGAGTTGGAATCGACTCAGCAGCAATGACTTGGTTTGGTTTGGGTTACCCTAGAAATCTCTGGTACTGGATATGAACGTTTTTAAGCTACGCTGGGAAATTCAGACACCACATTCAATACAACAGAGAATTATTTATGGGGAGTGGAGTTGATGTTGTTTTTAATGTGTTTAGATTTAATTTTCAAATAAAAACCACTTTGGCAGTGTTATGGGTGATGTTTTGGATGTTCCAATATGGAAGCCTGACCAATGGATTAAGTGTTGTTTAAAGCAGTTTAGATGAGAGATGTTGCTTAAGAATTAGTGATGTAACCATGGATATGAAAAAAGTGGAAGTTGGAGAGAAATATTTGGGTAAGAGACTGCTGAGGACATACTGATAGAGTGAATGTGTGAGATGAGGAGACGGAGGAGTCGAGATGATGCCCACATTTCTGACCTGAGCCAGATCGCTGGATGGTGCTCCATTCTCCAAGGTACAGAGCACAGTCGATAAAGAGCAGAGCTGGTGTCTGGGTCTGGCTCTCTGTCTGACTCCAACGTGCAGCATCCTGCATTGGCCAGATGGTGACAGAGAGAACAAACCTAAAATAAGCAAGCAGTCAAGCAGCAGCAGAGTTTCAGAGTGACATCTCTGAGAGGCTAAAGTTCCCAGAATGACTTATTTTTACACCAAGGTTGCTATTCTCGAAATCCATTCATCAACACCATCCAGATGGGCATCAGATTGTTCTGGATTAGTGTACTGTTTCCTATGGTTTTATTCCAACTTTGTATCAATGAATACCTCATAAAACCCAGAAAAGTTGAAAGAACAGCACAATAAATACCTATATCACCATGAGCCAGATTCTGTAATTAATGTTTTTAATAATTTCTTTATAGGTGTGTTTTTTGTTTTGTTTTATGAACTATTTAGAAATCATTTGCATATGGATTTCAACCATGAAAATGTCAGCCTGTCCATACCATCAGGTAGTCCCATTACTGGAGTAGCTGGGTGGTACGGAGGGTTAACATGCTTGGCTGCTAACCGCGATGTTGGAGGTTCAAGTCCACCTAGAGGTGCCTTGGATAAAGGCCTGGCAGTCTACTCGTAACAAATCTGCTGTTGAAAATCCTGTGGAGTACAGTTCTACCCTGACACACATGGGATTGTTATGATTGGAACTGACTAAACAACTAGCTATTGCCTAGTCTCATTATTAAGGGTACTAAGTGTCTCCCTTGGTTAAGGTAGTAACTCACAGGTTTTTACAGTTTTATATGTATGTAATTATATGTATGTACACATACACACACAAATATACTTGACACCATAAAAATATACCCTTCCCCACAATATTTCACCTAATGGCTTTAGAATTTATTGATGATACTTCTGAATCAGTTACTTTGTTGAAGCTGATAAATGGTGATTTTTTTCTATTGTGTTTATTAATGATCATTTTTTGTTGTTGTTAAGTGCCATGAGGTCATTTCCAACTCATAGCAACCTTGCATAGAACAGAATGAAACACGGGCTGGTTCTGTGCCATCCTCACAATCTTTGCCATGTTGGAGACCATTGTTGCAGCTACTGTGTCAGTCTGTCTCCGTGAGGGTCTTCCTCCTTTTCTCTGATCTTCTAATTTATCAAGCATGATGTCCCTCTGTAGGGACTGGTCCCTCCTGGTAACATGTCCAAAGTACATGAGTTGAAGTCTCACCATCCTCACTTCTAAGGAGCATTCTGCCTATACTACTTCCAAGACAGATTTGTTTGTTCCTCTGGCAGTTGATGATATATTCACTATTTTCCACCAACACTATAATTCAAAAGTATCAGTTCTTTTTCGATCTTCCTTATTAATTGCCCAGCTTTCATGTATGTACGAGGAATTGAAAATACCGTTACTTGGGTCAGGCTCATCGTAGTTCTCAAAGAGACGTCTTTGCTTTTTAACACTTTAAAGAGGTCTTTTGTAGCAGGTTTGCCCAGTGTAATACATTAGTTGATATCTTGACTGCTATTTCCAGGGATGTTGATTATGGATTGAAGTAAAATGAAATCCTTGACAACTTCAATATTTTCTCCTTTTATCATGATATTTCTTATTGGTCCAGTTGTGAGGATTTTTGTGTGTGTGTGTGTATGTGTTGAAGTGTAATCCATACCGAAAACTGTAGTCTTTGATCTTCATCAGTAAGTGCTTCAAGTCCTCTTTACTTTCAGCAAGCAAGGTTGTGTCATCTGCCTATCACAGGTTGTTATTAAGTCTTCCTCCAATCCTGATGCTAGATTCTTTGTCATATAGTCCATTTTCCCTTAGTATTTGCCCAGCATACAGATTGAATCAGTGTGATGAGAAGATACAACCCTGATGCGTACTGTTCCTGACCCTAAACCAGGAAGTGTCCCCTTGGTTTGTTCTAATGACTACCTCTTCATCTATGTACAGGTTCCTTATTAGCACAATTAAGTGTTCCGGAATTCCCATTCTTGAAAATGTTATCCATAATTTGTTATGATCCACACAGACAAATGCCTTTGCACAGTCAATACAACAGAGGTAAACATCTTTCTGGTATTCTCTACTTTCAGCCAAGCTCCATCTGACATCAGCAGTGATATCCCTCGTTTCACATCCTCTTCTGAATCCAGCTTGAACTTCTGGCAGTTCCCTGTTAATGTACTACTGCAAACATTTTTGAATTATGTTCAGCAAAATTTTACTTGCATGTGACATTAATGATATTGTTCGATAATTCCTACATTTTGTTGGATCACCTTTCTTTGGAATGGGCACAGTTATTGGATCTCTCCCAGTCGTTTGGCCAGGGAGCTGTCTTCACATTTCTTGGCATGGATGAGTGAGTACTTCCAGTGCTGCTTCCATGTGTTATAACATCTCAACTGGTATTCTGTCAATTACTGGAACCTTGTGTATCTCCAATATGTTTTCCTCCTCAACTAGACACCCACTACAGTTTCTCTTAAAAAGTTGAGGCCAATGCTTAATTTTGTCTCTTGGATTACTAATATTCAAAGTAAGAGCGGTGCAATAATCCAATCCAGTGGCAGAAATCAAGATTTTTTGGTCTGTTTAATTTTTTGATGATCGTTCTGTACACACAGTTGCATATTTATGCAATGCTGTACACTGAATTACAGTCACTGTTATCTTTGATGAGCAAATAATGCCAAATTTGATTAGTGTCTCTTGTTGATCTTCACCCTTTAGTCTTTGGGTTGATAATGCCTTTCATTCTGACAACTGATACCTCAACTTCACCCTTGTACCCTCTTTGCTGATTCTGGAAACGTCATCTGCCATTTCTCCAAGGAGTGAGGTTGCTTTTTTTTAATTGGGTATTTAGAAACCAAAAACATCTAAGGCCATTTACTGGATAGATCAAGAAAATGTATTCTTAAATTGTCATGGCTTTATATAAAGAGTTTTTATTCAAGCTTCGCATTAAGGTTTCTTGCCTTGACTTATTGGTTTTTCTTTTGTATCATTCTTTTTCTTCAGTGAAATTTTGGATGGCTCAGTGGGTAAGTGTTCGGCTGCTAACTGAAAGGTCAACAGTTTGAACCCACCAGCTGCTCTGGAGGAGAAAGATGTGGCAGTCAGCTTACATAAAGATGACAGCCTTGGATGCTCTAGAGGACAGTTCTACTCTGTCCTATAGGGTTGCTATGAGTCGGAATTGACTTGATGGCAGTGGGTTTGTTTTTTTGTTTACTTATCTCTGTCATGTTTGTCATGTTTACTTATTGTTAATCCTATGTATGCGTTATGTATTTTCAAAATTATAATACCAAAATAATTGTCAGCAAAGAAGTATCGATTGAAGATTTATTTATTGTTTATTTTTGGTTTTGGATTATAATTAATTAGAGAAGTATATGTATTAACAACAACAACAAAACCCCGTTGTCCTTGGTTCGTTCCTGATTCATAGCAGCCCTATCGGAAAGAGAAGAACTGCCCCATGAGGTTTCCAAGGAGTGGTGGTGGATTCCAACTGGTGCTGTTTTGATCAGTAGCCAAGCTCTTCACCACTATTTCACCAGGGCTCCCGAAAAGTATGTATCAGTACAATTTTCAAATTTTTTGAAATAGTTAACTTTCTTTCTATAGTTATATTATCAATTTCATATATATGTATGTATATATATAGTTTATATATATATAAATATATATATTTGGTTAGCAGCCATAGCTAATAGTCAGCAGGTCAGCAGTTCGAATCTACCAGGTGCTCCTTGGAAACCACATGGGGCAGTTCTATGTCCTGTAGGGTTGCTGTGAGTTGGAATTGACTCGATGGCAGTGGGTTTGGTTTTTTTTGTGTGTGTGTGTATATCTATATATGTATACACACACACATATACATATACATATATGTGGAACCCTGGTGGCTCAGTGGGTAAGAGGTGTGACTGCTAACCCAAAGTTTGGCAGTTTGAATCCACCATCTGCCCCCTGGAAACCCTGGGGGGCAGTTCTCATCTGTCCTGTAGGGTTGCTGTGAGTTGGAATCCATTCGATGGCAACGTTGTTTTGTTTTATATATATGCGTATTTATGTATACCAAACTCGTTGCTGTCAGGTCAATTCCTACTCATAGTGACTTTATAGGACAAGGTAGAACTGCCCATAGGGTTTCTTAGGCTGCAATCTTTATGGAAGCAGATTGCCACATCTTTCTTCCCTGGATTACTTGGTGGGTTCAAACCTCTGAGCTTTCAGTTAACAGCCCAGTGCAAAACCACTGTGCTACCAGGACTCCTTAATTTAATATATAATTGCCTTAAATTATTTAAGTTTTTAACATTTGGGTTTTAAATTTTCCTTTTAATTTGATTTTATTTTTGAATATGTAAATATTTACACTGTACTAAATTAAAGCTGTATGAAAAGGAATATTCAGAGAATTCTCATTTTAATCCCTATTCACTCATCCCTGACATTTTCTGCCACATATTATTTTCTAATTCATATTTATAATTCTTCTTTTAAAAAAATATAATTTCTTCTTTTCCTGACACAAAATTATCATACTATATATATTCTTCTGCTTCTTAAAATAGGTCCTAAAATTGAGTCCATATGGACATGCTAATACCTCTCTCGCTCATATTGATGACTGTATAGTATTATACTGCATGAACGTACCATACCTCCAGTTCATGACAACTTCACGTGTAACGGAAACCGTGGTAGTGTAGTGGTTAATTGGTATGGCTGCTAACCAAAGGGTCAGCAGTTTGAATCCACCAGGGGCTACTTGGAAACCTTATGGGGCAGCTCTACTCTGTCCTATAGGGTCACTATGAGTCCGAATCGACTTGACGGCAACGGATTTGGTTTCTTTGGTTTTTTTCATGTATAACAGTATGAAATGTTGCCCAGTCATGTGTCAGCTCCATGATCTTTGATATGTTTGAGTCCTTTGTTTTCAATATTGTATCAGTCCATTTCACTGAGTTTCCCTCTTTTTTGCTGACCATCTACTTTTCCAAGTATGATGCCGTTTACTAGAGATTGGTCTTTCCAGATGACATGTCCAGAGAAAGTAAGCCAAAGCCTCTCCATCCTCTTTCTAAGGAACATTCTGGTTGTATTTCTTCTATGAGTAATTTGTCCATTCTTCTGGATGTGTACAGTATATTCAGTATTCTTAGCCAGCACTACAGTTCAAACACATCACTTCTTCTGTCTTCCATTTCACTGTCCAGCTTCCACGTGCTGACACATAGGAAGCGACTGAAAAGACATCGCTTGGGTCAGATACACCTTAGTCATCAAAGTGACATCTTTTGTTTTTGAAACTTTTAAGAAGTCTTTTGCAGCATCTTTGACCAATGCAGTAAGTCATTTGATTTCTTGACAGCTGCTTCCATAGACATTTATTGTTGATCCAAATAGCATGAAATTGTTTACAACTTCAGGTTTTTTCTCCATCTATTGAGACGTTGTTTATCGGTCCAGTTGTAGGATTTTTGTTTTCTTCATGGTCAGGTGTAATCCATACTGAGGGTCTTTGACCTTCATCATTAAGTGGTTCAAGTTGTGTTCACTTTTGGCAAGAAAGGTTGTTCCATTTGCATATTGCGGATTGTTAATAAGTGTTTCTCCATTCCTGATGCTGCACTTTTCCTCATATAGTCTGGCTTGTTGGATCATTTTCTTCAGCATACGGATTGAATAAATAAGGTGAAGGGATACAATCTTGCTGCACATCTCTTGGAAGTTTCAACCATGCAGTATCCCTTTGTTTAGTGAGCCCTTTCATTACGGATTGAATAGTGTCCCGCGAAAACGTGTGTCAACTTTGCTAGGCCATGATTCCCAGTATTGTGTGATTGTCCACCATTTTGACATCTGATGTGATTTTACTGTATGTTCTAAATCCCACTTCTATGATGTTAACGAGGTGGGATTAGAGGCAGCTATGTTAATGAGGCAGGACAAAATCTACGAGATTGGTTTGTGTTTTAAGCCAGTCTCCTTTGAAATATAAAAGAGAGAAGCGAGCAGAGAGACATGGACCACATACTACCAAGAAAGCAGCATTGGGAGCAGACCGTGTGCCTTGGACCTGGGGCCCCTGGGCTGAAAAGCTCCTAGACGAGCAAAAGATTGATGACATGGACCTTCCTCCAGAGTTGAGAGAGAGAGAAAGCCTTCCCCTGGGACTGGCGCCCTTAATTTGGGCTTCTAGCCTCCTAGACTGTGAGAGAATAAATTTGTCTTTGTTAAAGCCACCTACTTGTGGTATTTCTGTTAAAGCAGTGCTAGATGACTGAGACACTCATATTCATAGACATTTGCATTCTTCCCAGGCTTTTGCAAATACAAACAATGGTATATATGTAAAGCTGTATCTTGAAGTTAGATTCCTCGAAGAAGTATTGCAGAGTCAAATGATAAATGCAAAAAATTGTTATATAACACACATTCCTCCCCTGTAGTAGTACTTCAACAATTTATGAGAATGCCATTTTCTTCAAAAGCTCACTAATAGAAGGTGTTGTCAAGTGTTTATATATTTACCAGTAAGATAATTAACCACTCTCCGTCTGTCTGTCATACTGTGGTGGCTTGCATGTTGTTGTGATGCTGAAAGCTATGCCACTGGTATTTCGAATACCAGCAGGGTCACCCATTGTAGACAGGTTTCAGAGGAGTTTCCAGACTAAGGTAAAGTAGGATGATAGGCCTGGCAGTCTACGTCTGAAAATTGGACATTGAAAACCCTGTGGATCACAACAAAATTCAATCCGATACAGCGTTCAAAGATGAGCCCTCTGGATTGGAAGACATTCACAATATATAGTTGCCACAACGATGGACTTGAACATTCCGATGATCGTGAAGCTGTCACAGGACCAGGCCACAGCTTGTTCTGTTGTACGTGGGATTGCCACCTTGACAGCTATGAACAACAACAACAACAAGATAATTGAGAAATGACTTCCCAGGTGAGTCCTCAGAGCCCTACGCTTATGGTTGAAAATCAGTGCTTTCACATTGTCGTTCAAACTGTAGTTTATAGTGTTGTCTGATACAGGCTACAAGAAATTTTATTTGCTCTCCATGCTGATCTTCATTTTTTTTAAAAAAATATTTCTAACAGTTAAAAATTTTGTGTTGTTGAGAATATACACAACAAAACATGCACCAGTTCAAGAGTTTGTACATGTACAAGGCACCATTTAGTGACATCAATTCCATCCTTCTAGTTGTGCAGCCATTCTCACTCTCCTTTTCTGAGTTGTTCCTTCCTCATTAACACAAACTTACTGCCCCCTAATTTCCAATCTAATCTTTCAAGTTGCTGTTGTCAACTAGATCCCATACAGATAGTTCTTAAAAGAGTATAGTACTCAAGGCAAACATTTTTTACTAGTGAAGCTAAATTATTATTTGGTTTTAAGAAGACTTCAGGGGTTATTTTTGTTTAAGATTTAAAGATTGTCTAAGGGCAGTAGTTTCAGGAGTTTATCCAACCTTTATAATTCCGGGAGGTCTGGAGTGCATGAGAATTTGAAACTCTGTTCTACGTTTTTCACCTTTTGATCAGGATTCTTCTATAGCATCTTTGATCAAAATGTTCAGTAGTGGTAGCTGGGCACCATCCAGTTTCTCTGGTTTCATGTCAAAGGAGGCAGTTGATTGTGGTGGCAGTTATCAAGACATTCTATGTCCTCTTTCTATTCCTGATACCTTCTTCTTTCTCTCTTTCTCCAGACAAATAGAGAACAATTGTTGTGCCTTGGATGGCCACTTGCCAGCTTTTAAGACCCCAGGCAATACACCAAGAAGTAGGAGATAGTACAGAAGCACTAAACATGTTATTAGGCCAATTAGCTGGGTTGTCCCATGAAACCATGATCCTAAACCTCCAAATCAAGAAACCAAATCCCATGACATTTTGGTTGTATCTAGCAATTTAAATTTAAAAAGCTAAAGTTTTCCAATGGGAACTGAAATTAATTCTCTAACCTAACTGTGCAAAGTATTTTTCCTTTCACTGCCATAGCATTGCTATGATGCTATAATTTAATTACATGTTGACCAAACAATTCTTTGATTATAAATGATATTATGTAAAAATAAGTTTCGACTGCATGTGAATCCCCAATGTACATTTAATGACAAATAAAAATTCTGACACATTTTTATCCACTTAGGAGATCCAGTGAGTAATTCATTTCAGTTCAGTTAGACGTTTGGCAATGGCTGTGCTGTGTGTGGCAAGCATGCAGGTAACAGGAACTACAAAGGTGAGGAAAGTCAGTCTGGCTTCTAAGAATCTCTAAAGAAATTTCTCCAAAATAACCTTTATTTTGCTGTCAGCCGCAAAGTGAAAAAACTAGTAGATGTTAAGTCAATTCTGACTCATGATGACCCCATTTATTACAAAGTAGAACTACTTTACTGAAGCAGATCACCATGCTGTGGAGTAGGTTTGAACCACCAAACTTTAAGTCAGTACACAAGCGCAAACCAAAGGTCCTATTATCAGCCTATAAAATAAATTTTCACATGTTAGAATTCTACTGTATACTGTAAGACATGGGATCACCATGAGTTGTAATCAACTTAATACCATGAGTTGTAATCAACTTAACAAAAGGTTTTACTTTTTTATACCCTATCAAATAAAGGTAGAAAACTCTTAATTGGTTATTATACATGTTGTGTTATTAAGACGTTTTTAAGATATATTATCATAGTATTATCTCTAGATGATTAGTTGAGCAGCTCTTAGATTAATGTATTATCATAACATTAAAACCATTGACGTACAATGAAGTCATTCCAAAATTTTTCATTAAAACTTCAATTTTCATGAGGTAGTAATTTGACTATACTTTTAAAAAATTGTTAAAAGGTTGCTGTCTTTCTCTTGACTGCTACCAGATCACTATTTTTAATGAATAAGGCAAATACAAGTTTTAAAATTCAAAGTCGTGATATTTGCTGATACATATTCTTACACAATTATGAAATAATTTGAATTTTAATCGTGATATTTTCATTTTATACTGTCTGCATAGGAGGTATTATTTACATTACAGAAAATAACCTTTCAGGATGTAGGGAAGGGTTTAGATAATCCCTTCTAGAACATCTTTAGTTTGGAACACCAATGTCCATTGTTCCCCTACATTTATGTAAAGTTGTATTAGCTTAAAAAATTGGCTTGATGATGAAATACTCTTGGGATTGAGTCTACATTTGCAATTTGTAATGAAATTACCATTTATTTAGATAATAAAAGTTTATGTTCATTTCATGTCTTATAATTTGTTGATAATTTTTCAGGGAGTTCTTTAGTTAGAAATATATTACATGAAGTAAAGGCCCAGGTCTGTTAGGGTCACATTTTAAAGTCTTGAACCAACGATGAGGTATTGCATTTTTATTTTTAAATGGAAAATAATGAAAGGAAGCTCTCGTGGTTAGCACCACAATAGTCAAAACTGAACTATTTGTACAGTTTATTGTGACTTAAAGAAAAAAATAATTAATTAAATAATCTAATATAATCTAATGCTGTGAGAGGTGTGATAAAATTAGGCTTAAAAATTGATTAAATTTTGACGTGTAAATTTTCCAAAGGTATTGAAGAAAATGTATAAGAATTCCTTGTCAAGTACCTGCTTCTTAATATAGGAAAGGTTTTGAAATATGAAATTCCTCCTCCCAAAAGAAACTTTGCCATGGTATTACATTAGCTTACATTATCAGGACTTCAAGTCAGGATATAGTGACATTAATTAGGGAAATGATATTCCGGAAAAATACACTTTATTTCTTCTTCATTGGCTCCGATTTTACGGAGGAACGGACTGAGCCTTTGTCTGCGAAAACAAGAAGCCTATCAGTTAACGCTGTTCAGCCAAAGCAAGTCAGTACTTGATAGAAAGTGTCTTTTCACCCAGTGAGCTTGGGGCTCTGTAGATGTACCCTCAGGAACACAGAAGCTCAGGAGGAAACACACTTAGGTGTCACGGCTTCTCATTCAGGGAGGGAAGGGGCCTTTTCTAAAGAAAATGATCTAATTTAATCATTATGGTTTATTCTTCCTGAACTGGAGGTTTTAATTTGACTCATTAAGTAACACTGAGAGCCCTGGTGGCACAGTGGTTAAGAGCTCAGGCTGCTAACCGAAAGGTCAGCAGTTCAAATCTACCAGCCACTCCTCGGAAACCCTATGGGGCAGTTCTACTCCGTCCTATGGGGTCGCTATGAGTTGGGATTGACTTAGTGCAGCCGGTTTGGTTTTGGTTTTAAGTAATGCTAATCAGGAAGGATACATGCCCATTTGTTTTATTCATGGGAGGCAGGGAGGTTCAAAGGCCAGAATTTGCAGGAAACTTTTGGTCTTTTTATTCCTATTTCCTTGGCACTTAGGTGCCTGGTATGTAGTTAAATGAGTAACAGTGTTTTTTAATTCGTGAGTGAATGAACGTGCGATGTTGTTGTGTGCTGTCATGTCAATTCTGATTCATAGCAACCCTATAGGACAGACTAGAACTGCTCTATGGGTTTCTTAGTCACCTAGTGCTGCTATAACAGAAATACCACAAAGGGATGGCTTTAACAAAGAGAAGTTTATTTTTTCACAGTCCAGTAGGCTGGAAACTCGAATTCAGATTGCTGGATCTAGGCGAAGGCTTTCTCTCTCTGTCGGTTCTGGAGGAAGGTCCTCATCATCAGTCTTCCCCTGGTCTGGGAGCACCTCAGTGCAAGGACACTTCCTGCTCCCAGCATTTTCTTGGTGGTACGAGGTCCCATGTCTCTCCGCTCACTTCTTTTATATCTCAAAAGTGACTGGCGTAAGACACTATCTAATCTTGTAGATGTCATCAGTATAACTGCTGCCAATCCATCTTATTGCATCATAGTGACAGGACTTACACCACACAGGGAAATCACATCAGGTGATAAAATGGTGGACAGTTGGACATTACTGAGAATGATGACCTAGCCAAGTTGACAGATATTTTGGGGGGAGACAGTTCAATCCATGACAGTTTCCTAGGCTGTGATCTTTGCTGGAGTGGATTGCTATGTCATTTCATCCACGGGGACCGAACAGGTGACCTTTCAGTTAGCAGCTGAGCACTTAACTGTTGAACTACCAGGGCTCCTCAATGTGTAATAGGAATTAATTTTCTGAATGTGAGTACTAAAATGAAGTTCTCCTAACTACACTCCAAGAAAAAGAAATGGCCTTTTCCGCTTACCTCTTTTACTTTTCTACCCTCTTAAGGGCTGAGTTCCTGCGTGGTACAAATGGTTAATCCAATCAGCTGCTAACCAAAAGGTTGGAGGTTCCAGCCCATTCAGAGGCACCTCGGATCAAAGGCCTGGCAATCTACTCCTGAAATCAGACATCAAAACCGCTGAGGAGCACAATTCTACTTTCACACACATGGGTTCTCCATGAATCAGAACCTACGTAATGGCAACGGGTAAAGAGAGGCTTGCTTTTGTGAGCTCAGTAGCTGTGATTAACAATGCAGGTGTTGGTAGTGGACACACAGACCTCTAAGAACAAGGGCTTGGGATTTGCATTGGAAGAGTTAAGATTGACTTAGGAAGAAAAGAAACAAAAGAAAAAGAGGAGATTAAGGGGACACAGCCAGTTGGCCAGGGTGAGAGTTTGGGGATTAGTAGCTGTTATGGATTGAGTTATCTCCCCCCAAAATATGTGTTGTAAATCGTAACCTGTATGCCTGTGGTTATAATCCTGTGGTTGTCTTTGTTATATTAATGAGGCAGGATTAATGTAGGAAGTATTTTGAGTCAGTCTCTTTTGAGACATAAAAGAGATTAAATAAGGAAGCAATGTAGAGATGGAGGAAGAGAGATGCCAAGCCACACGGAGATCGCCAGTGAACCAGGAAGCAGAAGCAGAAGAGACAAAGACCTTCCTCCGGAACCAACAGAGAAAGAAAGCTTTGCCTTCAAGCCGGCACCCTGAATTCCAACTTCTAGCTTCCAAAACTGTGAGAGAATTAATTTCTGTTCATTGAAACCACCTGCTTGTAGTATTTCTGTTCTAGCAGCACAGGATAACTAAGGCAGCAGCAGACAGTATGGATTTCACAGACAGTCATCCAGAAAATACAAAAATATGCAATAGTTAGAACAAGAGCAATGCAGAAAGATTTTTAAACTCTTTGCTAGGAGATGAAATAAATCCTTTTGGACTTTATATTTAAGCCCCTACCAGTAAAGATTTAAATAAGTTTTGTTTAATTTTAGTTCCTGTACTCTTTGAGTGTGAATTGCTCTGGGTCCACATTGTTTATTCCGCTTCAAATGAGGAAATTTGAATGAAAAGTTCTCAGGACCTCATCTGGCAGGTTACTTGGCTCCTATGATACGCTCTTCTAATGGAAGCGGAAGAAGGATGTAGCTTCCAGAATTTTTTTCTGCATTCTCATATTATGAGGTTAGCGTCCATAAAATTGGTTTGGATTGTTCGGGCGTGCTGTATCTGAGGCTGGAATGTGGTAAATCTGTTTTTGAAAGCCGTTTCCTGCAGTCAGTAATGTGCAGATAGATGGTGGCGTCTTTGTTTGAGACTAAAAAAAAAACCCTGAGACTACAGAAGTCAAAAGGCTATTGCTTTTTTTGTTCAATGCAGCATTTTATTAAAGTATAAGAATATGTTTTCTAATTAGGATGGGCAATAGATTACTGTTATTAGAAAAGTATTTATGGTATTGTAAAGTTGTTTTTTTTTTCCTCCCCCAATACTTCTGGGCAGCATCCATTCTTCACCCTTATGGGCTTTATTTAAAAAACCGAAACCCACTGCTACTGAGTTGATCCCAACTCATAGCGACTCTCTATATAGAACTGCCCCATAGGATTTTCAAGGTCGTAAATCTTTACGGAAGCCGACTGCCACTTCTTTCTCCCACGGAGCAGGTGGTGGGTTCACACCACTGAGCTCTCAGTTAGCAGCTGAGTGCTTTAACCACTGTGCCACCAGGGCTCCTTTTAGAGCCAAAAAATCAGCCATCCAAGTACAGAACAGTCATTTTCACTGGCTCTGACACGTGAGATTATTTCACCCTGAGGGAAAACCATAACATACATAAACCAAGGTATGGAGTCAATTTAGGGTAAATAATGTTGTAATAACAAGTAGATTCAGAATGATTGTAATGGCTTACAATAACTTTATTTCTTGCTCACGTCCATGTCCATCCTGGGTTTGAGCTATGCTGTCTTGTTAGATGCCATCGAGTTGGCCCCCAACTCATAGCGACTCCACGCACAATGGAGCAGAATGATACGCTACCCAGTTCTGTGCCATTCTCATTCTCAGTTGTGGACCCGGCCACTGTGATCCAAAGGTTTTCCACTGGCCAATTTTTAGAAGTAGATAACCAGGCTTTTCTTCATAGTCAGTCTTAGTCTGGGATCCCTGCTGAACTGCAGTAGGACCTCTATTTCATGACTGCGACTGAAGAAAATAAACTGAAGGTTTATAAAATTATTGGAAAAATTATATAGAGTAGCTGATTATAGGGAAAAATCACTTTTTTTTTTACATTGGTAATAACTATTTAGAACAGAGTTTGGCAAATGTTTATTGTGAATTACCATACAGTAAATAGTTTATGGCTTTGCCTGGTTCCTATGGTCTGTATCACATCCATTCAGTTCTATACTTGTAGTGTGAAAGCAGCTATAGACAATATTTAAATGAATGAGCATGATTTTGTTCCATTAAAACTTTATTTATAAAACTGATGGCAGGCTAGATTTGGCCCATGGTCTGTAGTTTTCTGATATTTCAAATATCTATTCAAAACATGATAGCAAAAGTGAGAGACCAACATGAAGAAAATTAATATTAAAAAAGAAATGTAAGACTTGATTAAATACAAGTGTACCATGATGCTGTAAAAAAAAAAAAGATGAGGTATTTTTTTCTTTATAAGTGAATTCACAGTTTAATATAATTAAAATTAAAATTCCAAGAGTATTTTTCACTAAAAAATTGTGAACTTCATCCAGAATAATGAACAGATAATGAATAACTGAAGTATTTTTGAAAAACAAAGTGATAAGGGCATTTATTTATCTTAGTGAGTATCAGAGCATTTTAAAACATGATAGTAATTGAAACAGCATGGCCCTGGCATACAACTGATAATACAGATCAGTGAGAGACAGTTTTTTGGACAAAAAGAGAAACTAATACTATATGATAAATCGATCAACTCTTTGAGAATATGAAATAGATGGTGTTGATATAATCAGTTACTTACTTGGAAAAATAGTTACTGAAGAACGAGTATAACAGATCAACACATAAAATAGCCCACACATCGCTAAAATTAAACCATGTTTCTCTCAATCACTGAAAGACACCTTGTGAAGCTTAATACAAACAATGGGAGAAATCACAGAAGATCTGCGTTGCACTTGAGTTTTCCTCTTTAGTATAGTGAGAAAAAGTATGGCTTAATTGAATAGTATTTGGAGAGGAGAAAGCGGTCAGTCCCAGTTAGGGATAATTTGTGAAGACTGCATGGGAGAAGTAACATTTGCCCTGGGAGATGCGGTGTGGTGTATACTGTTAGTACAGTAGACAGACAGTGGACGGACTGAAAGTCAAAGACAGAGGCTGTTGTAATATTCTACACAGGAGGTGATGGAACAGTTGATGCAGTGGAGACGGTTATTGCGATTCTGCTTTTCTTTTGGAATTACTGTGAGAAAGATAGGATGGTGTATTAGTTTCTTTTTCCTGCTGTAACAAATTACCACAAACACAGTGGCTTAAAACAACATGGATTTAGTATATTACACTTTTGGAGGTCAGCTGTCTGACGCAGGTCTCACTGAGCTAAAATCAAGGTGTTAGCAGGGCCATGTTCCTTCCGTAGACTCTAGGGGAGAATTTGTTTCCTTGTCTTTTTCAGTGTCTGCAGGCCACCAGCATTTCTTGGCTTGTGGCTCCTTCTTCCACGTTCAAAGCTGGCAGTGTAGCATTTTTGAATCTCCCTCTGACTCTGATTGTCTTGCTTGACTCTTTCATTTATAAAGACCCTCCTTGAGATGGATTACACTGGACTTTCCCAGATAATCCACGCTAATCTCCCCATCTCAGATCATTAATTTAATCACATCTTTAAAGTCCCTTTTGCCGTGTAAGTAGCATATCTATGGATTTTGTGTGAGGGCATGGACGTCTTTGGATAGGGCATTATTCTGTCCAGCACAGGCAATGTCGTTCATTCATTCCCGAGACCCTGTAAATTTTTAACCACGTTTGAGAGATTTAAAAGTTTGGGGCCAGTAAGACTAAAAGATTTGTTAAACTAGGTCTTCAACCCAGATGTTCTGATTGCCAAGTTAAAACAACAATCTAATTTGTTATTTTGTTTTGCTAAATGTTTTATCAAATTTAAAATGTATCCTTTGAAATCAGTCCAAAAGTAATAAATAATTTTAATATAACTTATTAACCAGTGTCTGGAAAAGCAAACAGCTATCATTCATTACTGGACAGTTAATTTTAAAGTTCTTTCCAGTGTTCAAACACCAGATCCAGACATGTTGGTTATAACTGAAAACCACTCCAGCATTGTTTTTATGGTAATTCAGGGTTATTAATCAGGCTCTCAAGTGGTGTTCTTCTCTAGGCACTTAACTTGAATACAGAATGAAATGTATGAAGTGGAATTGGTTCCCGCCCTCCAAATTTTATGTACTTTTTGGCATAAGTTCAAAATCTGTTATTCAATGCAGAAAGAACTCACTAATTATAAAAGTAAGGGACATATCCTTCAGACAACAGGTTTAGGAAATTCTAAGTTGGCACTTAGCAACATCAATGTACAAAAATAGTGAATAAATCTTCCTGAAAATGCACGGACCGTTCTGATGTACAGGAGACCCTATTACTCGAGCTGTATTTCTCAGAATGTGTTCACGAATGATCCTGTTTTCCTGGGCGTTTCATTTTTGCAAAGCCTGCGCTTAAACATCACTTATCTTGTTTTCCTTCTGGTATATCCTGTGTATGGGACAGAACTCAGGAAATCCAATCCATCAGTATATTTAACTCCCTGCCTTTAAGTGAAATGCATTAAAAAAAAAAAAAATCCCTTGCTATCCAGTTAATTTTAATCAACTCATGATGACCCCATGTGTGTCAGAGTAGAATGTGCTTCACAGGGGTATCAGTGGCTGTAATCTTACAGAACTAGATCACCAGGCCTTTTTTTGGTGGCATCTCTGGGTGGATTCGAACCAACAACCTTCAGTTAGTGGCTGAACTCAAACCCAAGGATCTTAATGGTATGCATAGTTCTATCATCTCCTGCCTGGGTTAATGCAATAGCTTCTTTCTTTCAGCCTTTGACTCTTTTGATTTAGTCTCAAGATAGCAGCTAGAGTGCCCCTTTAAAAATAACTGAGGTTCACCTCCTCAGTGAAGCCTACCATGATACTACTGTGGTCTTCCCTTCCAGCCTCATTGCTCTTTCAGTGCTTGTTTTTCTTTTATTCCCACAGCATTCATTAGCTTCTAGCATTTTATACAATATAACCGTTTAATATGGTTATTATTTATTGCCTGCCCCTCCCAGGTAGAACAGTGATCTATGCTTTATTCACTAATGATTCTGAAGTACAGAGAACAGTGCCTGGTAAGCAGACAATATATATTTGCTGAATAAAGAGATGAATGAATAAATTAGTAAATTGATGTCCTAGTCCAGAGATTCTAATACCGGACTGCGTATCAGAAATACTTTATAATTTTTTTTTTTCCCTTAATTAGGTGGTCAGTGACCCCAAACCTTCTGATAAGGTAGAGCTAGGATAAACATCTGTAATTTTTAAAAAGCCGCACGGGTTCTTAGTTATGTAGTGCTGCTGTAACGGAAATACCACAGTGGATGACTTTAACAAACAGAAATTTATTCTCTCAATGTCTAGTAGGCCAGAGGCAGAATTCAGGGCACCAGCTCCAGGGGAAGGCTTTCTCTCTCTGTTGGCTATAGGGGAAGGTGCTTGCCACCAATCCTGCCTGGTCAAGTAGCTTCTCAGCTCAGGGACCCCAGGTCCAAAAGCTGTGCTGTGCTCCTCTAGCTCTTGTTTCATGGTGGTATGAGGTTCCTCTCTCTCTCTGTTCTCTTCTCTCTTTTATATCTCAAAAGGGTTTGACTTAAGACACAACCTAATCTTGTAGATTGAGTCCTGCCTCATTAACATAACTGCCACTAATCGTGTGCCTCATTAACATCATAGAGGTAGGATTTACAACATGTAGGAAAATCACATCAGATGAGAAAATGGTGGACAATCACACAATACTGGGAACCATGGTCTAGCCAAGTTGACATACATTTTGGGGGGACATTATTCAATCGATGACAACCGGTGACTCTCGTCTCATTTACATCTAGATTGAAATAATCACTTAAACTTTTAGACTATCTCAGTTTCCTCTTTTCTAAATAGTTTCTCCAGTTCTGTTAGGGCTGCTTTCTTTCTGTTTTGCCTGCTTAAAGAACCCTTCTGACTCTTCTGACACTTTGGAGATCTTAGACATCCAACCAAAAAAATAACGATGATAGCAAACAGGGAGTCTCCCTGAGTGGCACAAATGGTAAGCACTAGACTACTGGTCAGAATTTGCCCATTTGAACACACCCAGAGGTGCCTTGGAAGACGAGCCCGACAATCTGCTTCTGAGAGGTCACAGCCTTGAAGACCCAATGGACCAGTTCTGCTTTGCATACGTGGGGTCACCATGATTCGGAATCTTGACTAGACAGCAACTAACAACTACTACAGTGGGAAATAAATTACATTTAGTTGGAAAGACCTTAAAATTGCCCAATATTCTTCACATCTGCACCTCATTTTCCAAGCCCCCCTTTTCCCCTCCCGTTTTTGATACTAATCTCACATCTGCATGGTACCAGCCGATTTTCCTAAACCTCAGTTGCCAAGGAGTGACGTGTGGTGTTCCAGTTGTATGCATTTTGTGTTACAAAGAGTGCTTTGGAAATGCATTTTTACCTCCTTGGTAAAAGAATGAGTGCAAGCTTCTCGAGTCTAACATTTTTAATAATGTGGTATCTATTTTCATTTCTCAGAGCAAAGACCTTTATCACAGTCTCTTAGTAAATATGAAGGAAATATTGCCTTTTATCCGGCAGTGATTTCCCTGCAGACTGGTAAGGAACGCAGCTTCTAGTTGGTACATTAAACTTCTTTGCCCTTCAAGGCTCTGGAATCCCTGGACGTTAACAGAGGGTTTCTTAGGTACCTCTTGAAGAGCAAATCAAAGTTAACCATCAGCATATGTAAGGACTTTATGGATCATCCCAGTTAACTTTATTTCCCCAAAGCACGTATTAGAAACCTCAGTATATTGAAAGCATTTAATATTGATCTTTTGTACTTTAATTCAGAATTGATACCTGACTTAAAGCCTCGGCCTACTAAAAAAAAAAATTTTTTTTTTTGGCCTACTAAACGAGGTTAATTTGAGTTACAGAAAACTTTTTATGTGACTGAAATGGACTAGCAACCCAGAAAACAAAAGACTGATTTTTTTCTGCAGGGTGGGGTAGGGAGAGGATGAGGGAAAGTCGGGAAAACAGATACATTGCAATGATACGAGAATGTGATATCTGATACTTGACTAAGCAAGAAAAAACATATCCGATAAATTTAGTATATGACATTGTGGTTTATTGCATCATTGAGGTTCCCAATTAGCTCTAAACTACAGCAAAAACTTATAGGATAAGGCCTGAGTTATTCTTTTCTTTTTAAAGGAAGTCTGAAGTAGAGGTGAGCTATTTAAGATATTTCCACTAAATTACCAAGATTGTCTTCTGGTGAGTAAATACATTTGTATTTTTTTGGTAAATCTGGCATTATACTTTGTGTGAGCTTGTGCATGTGAGAGTGTGTGACCTTACACACTCATTTAATGGTTCACTTCCTGGTAGGTTTCCTCCTTCCTGTCTATAGTCTTCAATTCCAGTCTCTCACCAGGAGTTTTCATTACGCTCCCTACATTGCTCTGATACCCAGGTGCCCTCTGTTTCCTGTGTTAAGTCAGGATCTGGTTCTTTGTGGGCTACAATATGAGTTAATAGCGAGTGTCATCTTTCCAAAACCACCACTGATCATGTCCTCTCTCAATCATAAATATTCATTGGCTGCCCAAGCACTAACAAATGAACAAAATATAGACTCCTAAGTCAGCTATTCAGGTTATTTCACAGTTTGACACCATCTTACCATTAAAATCATATATTCTGTCCACCTACTCCTCACTTACGACTATCTTGTCATTTGACATTTTGCATTTACGACAAGAGTAAAAAATCTACTCTCCGACTATGTGTGCATTAGTGACATATGTCTAGCAGTAACCCTTTCATGACCAGTGGGGCATATAGCACCTACCTACATTTTCCACATCTTGGGCCCAGAGGGACATAGGTGTCCCACAAAATATTGTGTGATCTGATGTGTCAGTCATCATCCCATTTCTGCATAATGCCGGTTTTTCGCATAATGACCTGGTCTTTGGGACCTAACCATGTTGGTAAGTGTGGAGTGAGCGCATTGCTTCCAGTGTTCCGTAAAACTATTGATGTTTCGTGACTCAGCAATAACATTTCCTCTTCCAGGAATGCTGTTTCCTTCATTCCATTAGTCCAAACCTTAAGTGACTTGAGGTTGCATTAGGGATGTCTTCAGACCCTCCCTCCCTGTTGTGGATTGAATTGTGTTCCCCATAAATATGTCTTATAAATCCTAACCCCTATACGTGTGGATGTAATCCCATTAGGGAATAGATTTTTTCTTTTTTATGTTAAGGAGGGTGTATCAGTGTTTTGTTGTACGCCACGGAGTTGATTGCAACTCACAGTAATCCTACAGAACGGAGAAGAACTGCCCCAGAAAGTTTCCTCGGCTGTGATTTTTACGGGAGCAGGTCACCACATCTTTTCTCCAGTGGAGAAAATTTGGGTTTATTTATTTGTCTTGTGGATTTGCTGAAGATTCTTCCATACTATAGATATTATTCTATCATCACTTTTCAGATATTGGGAACATCTTCTCCCAATCTGTATTTCTCTGTTAAAATGTATCCGGTGTACACCCCAGTGTGCCAAAAAAAAAAAAACTTTTTTTTGACTAATGCTTTCTGCTTTTAGTGTTTTAAGAAATTCTTCATCCTAACAACACAAAGACTTTGTACTCTTTAAAATCTTAACTCTGTAGTCACAGTACACTGTCGTTATGGTCCATACCTGCTTTTGTTTTATTTTAATTCTGATTATGCTTTATTCCTTCATTTCAGCTCACCACTCCATGCTATCACAAGCATTGCTCTGATCTACTTCTTTTGTTTTAATGGGATATAATTCACATATCATAAATTCATCCGTTTAAAGTGTGCAATTTAGGTTTGATGATACTTAAAGACGTGTGCAACAATCACCACTATCCAATTTTATATCACTGGCCACCCAAAAAAGCAACAAGGTATTTCCGTCTGCCTTCTGTTAGAATAATGTTGTCAAGGCTTGTCTGTGTTGTAGTGTATGTCAGTAGCTCTTTCTTTTTTATGGCTGAATAATATTCCATTTTAGGGGTATACCACATTTTGTTTATACAGTCATCAGTTGATGGGAATTTGGGTTATTTCCATATTTTGGTGATTATAAATAATGCTGCTATAAGCATTTATGTACTTTTTTTTGTGTGAATGTATGTTTCAGTTCCCTTGGTTGTATACATAGAAGTGCTGGGTCCACGGTAATTCTGCATTTAATATTTTGAGGAACCACTAAATTGTTTTCTAAAGTGCCTATTCCATTTCACGATCGCAGCAACCAAGTGTGGAAGTTATCATTTCCCAATATCCTTACCAATGCTTGTTTTGCCTGTCTTCATTTTATCCCTGGTGGTGCAGTGGTTGAGAGCTGGGCTGGTAATCAGAAAGTCGGCAGTCTGAATCCACCAGCCGCTCCTTAGGAACCCTATGGGGCAGTTCTGTATGGCGTCTATGAGTCAGAATTGACTCGGCAGCAACAGGTTTGGTTTAGTTTGGTTCATGTGAAGTGGTATCTTACTGTTTTGGGTTACATTTTCCTAATGTCTTAGTCCGGGTTCTTTAGAGGAGCAAAACCAGTGTAACATATATATAAGTATATAGAGAGAGATTTACTTCCAGGAAATGACTCACACAATTGTGGGGGCTGGCAAGCCCCAAAGTCATGGGTCTGGCAGCAGACTGGAGACCTCTGCTGGTTCCTAGGGTTTATAAAAAATAGGGAATCCAAAATCTGCAAGTCAGGTGGCAGTCTGGGACCCTTGATGACTCAAGGGATTGTGGGGACTGGCTAATCCAAGTCTGCAGGTCAGTTGGCAGGTCTGAGACTCCTGCAGGCTTATGTCCCAAGAACCGGAAGTCAGGTGACAAGAAGAGGGCAGGGTTGAGGGAGAGAGAGAGTGAGCTTTGCCAGAACATCCGTTTATATACTACTGGAGGCAGATCACAAACCCCAAGAAACTCCCCTTTTGACTGATTGGGTGCTCACATCAGAACACAAAATGGACGGTGATTATATCATGGAAGAACACCTCCTAAACCACTGAGAATCATAGCCTAGCAAAGTTGACACATAACATTAACCATCACACCTAATGACTAATGATACTGAGTAAATTTTCATGTTATTATTGGACATTTGCGTATTTTCTTTGAAGAAATGTCTATCCAAATCCTTTGCCCATTTGTTATTTATCTTTTTATTGTTCAATTCTAAGAGTTCTCTATTATGAAACCACTCCTTTATCAGATACATGATTTGCAAATATTTTCTCCCACTCTAGGAGAAACCTTTTTGATGATGTTTTTTGAAAAAAAAAGCTTTTATTTTGATGAAGCACAATTTATCTTTTTTTTTTCTTTTTTTGCTTGTGCTTTAGATGTCATATTTAAGAAACCATGGCCTAATCCAAGGTCACAGAGATTTACTCCTGTGTTTTCCTTTAAGAGTTTTAGGATTTTAACTCTTCGACCCATTTTGAATTAATTTTTCTATGTGGTGTGAGGTAGAACCCAAAGACATTGTTTTGCTTATGGATATCCAGTTATCCCATCACCATTTCATGAAAAGAATATTCTCTCCCTCACTGACTCATCCTGGAATTGACCAGAAATTTAAGAGTTTATTTCTGGCCTCTCGATTCTATTCCATTGATCTAGATGATCACTGTAGCTACAGGTTTGTCAATTTCATTGACCTTTTAAAAGAAACAGTATCGTTTTTGTTTATTTTCTTCATTTTTTTTTTTTTTTTTTTTTATCGCCACTCTAATCTTTATTAGTCCCTTCTTTCTGTTTGGACTAATTTTGCTCTTCTTTTTGTAATTTCTTAAGTGAAATGTTAATCTATTAGGTAGTGGCCTTTTGTTCTTACGAGTGTTTGTAACTGTAAGTAGAGCACTGTGTAGCTGTATCCCATAAGTGTTCACATGCTATGTTTCTGTTTTTACGTACCTCAAAATATTTTCTAATTTCCTCTGTGATTTCTTTTTTGACCTATTGTATATTTCGGTGTATATTTAATTTCCATGTCTTTGTCAATTTCTAAAAATTTTCTTCTGTCACTGAATTCTACTTTTATTCAGTTGTCCTATGAGAGCATATTTTATATGAGGTCTGTTACTTTAAACTTATTAAGACATGTTTTATAGCCTTATATATGCTGTCTGCCACTTTGTCATACAACGCTGGCTTACATGTTGCTATGATGCTGGAAGCAATGCTACCAGTATTTCAAATACCATCAACGTTACCCATGGTGAACAGGTTTCATCAGAGCTTCCAGATTAAAACAGATGAAGGCATTCAACTTTATGGATCACAACAAATTATGGGTAACATTGCAAAGAATGGAAATTCCAGAGTACTTAATTGTGCTCATGCGGAACCTGTACATAGACCAAGAGGCAGTTGTTTGAACAGAACAAGGGGATACTGTATGTTTCGAAATCAGGAAAGGTGTGCTTCCAGGTTGTATCTTTTCGCCATACTTATTTAGCCTGTATGCTGAGCAAATAATCTGAGAAACTGGACTGTATGAAGAAGGACATGGCATTGGAACTGGAGGAAGACTTATTAACAACGCACGATAGGCAGATGACACAGCCTTGCTTACTGAAAGTGAAGAGGACTTGAAGCCCTTACTGATGAAGATCAAAGACTACAGCCTTCAGTACGGATTACACCTCAACATAAAACAAAAATCCTCACAACTGGACCTATAAGTAACATCATGATATATGGAGAAAAAATTGAAGTTGTCGAGGATTTCATTTTACCTGGATCCACAACCAGTGCCTACAGCAGCAGCAGTCAAGAAATCAAAGGATGTGTTGGATTGGGCAAATCTGCTGCAAAAGACTTCTTTAAAGTGTTAAAAGGCAAAGATGTCACTTTGAGAACTAAGGTGCACCTGACCCAAGCCACAATATTTTCAGTTGCTTCGTATGCATTTGAAAACTGGACAGTGTATAACGAAGACCCGAGAAGAATTGATGCCTTTGAACTATGGTGTTGGCAAAGAATATAGAATGTACGTGGACTTCCAGAAAGAACAAATCTGTCTTAGAAGAAGTACAGCTAGAATTCTCCTTAGAAGCAAAGATGGTGAGACTTTGTCTAATGTATTTTGGACATGTTATCAGGAGAGATCAGTCCCTGGAGAAGGACATCATGCTTGGCAAAGTAGAGGGTCATCAATAAAGAGGAAGACTCTTGGTGAAATGGATTGACACAGGGGCCACAACAATGGGCCTAAATATAGCAATGATTGTGAGGATGGTGCAGGAGCTGTCAGTGTTTTGCTCTGTTGTATATAGGGTCAGTATAAGTTGGAACCAAGTCTGCGACACCTAACAACAGTGTATGGTCTATCCTAAAGAATATTCCTTGTGAACTTGAGAAGAGTGTGTATTCTGTTGTTGATGGACCATTCTATAGATATCTTTTATATCTAATTGGTTATAGTGTTGTTCGCTGCTTTTAATTCATGGTTGATCTTCAGCTTAGTTGTTCTTTATGTTGTTTAAAGTGGGCTTTTGATGATTCCAACTATTATTTTTGAATTGTCTGTTTCTTCATTCTCTCTGGTTTTGCTTCATCTGTTTTGGGACTCTGTGGTCAGGTGCATATTTGCATATATGTTTATAATTGCTATGATTTTCTGATGGATTGGCCTTTTATCATTATAAAATGTTCTTTGTCTCTAACAAAACTTCTTTATCTTAAGTTATATTTTGCCTGATATTATAGCAACTCAAGCTTCCTTTTTGATACTTTTTACGTGGTATGTCTTTTTCATCCTTTTACTTTCAGCCTCTTATGTCTTTGAATTCAAAATATGTCTTTTGTCAATATATAATGATTTTTAAAAAATCTATCCTTCCGGTTTCTCCATTTTGAATGAAATATTTAACTCATTCATATTTAATGTAATTATTTAAGAGGCAATATTTACATCTTGTCTTTGATTCTTACAGGATTTATGTCTTTTTTGTTTCTCCTTTCCTCTATTAATGCCTTACTTGTATGAAATAGATATCTTCTAGTATACCATTTAAATTCCTTGCAGTTACTTTTATAATATGTTTTATTCTTGTTATTTTCTTTGTAGTTGCACTGGGGTTTACACTTAACATCTTAATTCACAACAACCTAGTTCTGATTAATACCCACTTAATTGTAATAGTGTACAGACATTTTGATCATATATGGTTCTTTTCCATCCCTCCTTCATTGAGACATTATTGCCGTGTAAATTATATCTTTATACAGTGTAAGTCTATCAACATAGTTTTTAAAAAATATTGTCTCATTCAGTTGTCTTTTAAATGATATAGAAGAAAATAATTATATATTTCTCCTTTGTTTTTTAAGGATGCTTTGGCTAAATATAGAAATCTTAGGTTTTGGGAGTCTTTTTCTCTCAGTATGAATAGTTCATCCCCTGCCATCTGAATTGATTCTGTAATGTCCATATTCTTTTTTGCTGAGGCCATAATGTCTCTGCTTAGTTAGCCTAACCCAGACCCACTGCAGCTGATTCAGTTCTGACTCATAGCGATCCTATGGGACAGAGTAGAACTGCCCCGTAGGATTTTTCAAGGAGCAGCTGGTGAATTCAAACTGCCAACCTGTTGGTTAGCAGCCAAATTCTTAACCACTGTGCCACCAGGGCTCCTAGTTAGCCTAGTTGACAGTTAATGATTAGACAGAGATTTGTTAAATGTCTCCATTCAATAAGGCTCTCAGTCTTTCTGAGGGGATCTTTGTGTGTACTGAGGCAACCTTCAATGCTGAGCAAGCCATTTACAATTTTTCCTTAGCTTTCATTTTCTTCCATTCAGCAATAATAAAAACTTCTGGGGAAATCTGATTCCCAACATTGCTATATTATCTTATTTAAAATAAATTTTAATAAAAATTGAAGACATACAAAGACACAGGAAGTATGATGCCTCATGCCCCAAACAAAAAAGATTAAATAGAATCCATCTCTTAGGAAGACCAGATGTCAGTGTAGTAGTCGAGAAAATTTAGCAGTGTACATTCTGGATAGTGTAGTGGTGTCCTTTCCCAAAGGGACCTAGTTTCTCCTTTATTCAAGGGATCGTATGTCTGTAAACTGGCTCAAGTATGGGGATTGATTCAGAGGCTGTGACACTCTGCTTTGGCGATTCAAGTTAGACTTTTGTTCACTTGCCCTAGAACTCTTTCACAATTGTAAATCTTAATTTACAGGTTAAGTAAACATGTGGTAGACTTGTCATCTGTTTCACTGTTTGGAACACAATGACCAATTAGCCAACACCATAAAAAAAAAAAAAGAACACCATAGGTCATTGCAAATCAGACTATTCTAATTACTGCTTTGACTGTACTGTCCATTGTGGTAACCACACTCATTTTTATTTGGCAATTAAGTGCTGCCACTTGGCTCCTGCCACCCGGGAGCCAGTTACTCAAATCGCATTGAGGTTTCCCAGTGCAGTGTTGGTGGTTCCTATTATATCTGTCCTAAAGAGAAGAGGAGTCGTAGTGCTCTTCAAGGATCCTGGAGCTCTCCTCACATTTACCCCTCACAGTTGTGGTGAAAGGTATGTCCTGTGGACATTTGCTGGGTGGATTGGTCTGACATAATAAATCTGCTTTAACACTGCAATTTCCCTAAGCCTTTGGATGCCTTTTTCTACATTGTCCCAAGGCAGTTTTGGCATTTCAACTTCGTTTAGTATCATCTACTTTTTGGTCCATGTTTCAATCAACCTATCAAACAAACCATTAGATTCTTTCCTGATGCTTCAAGCTGAGATGTTGACTGCAGAATCTCTGTTGAGTGGACTCATGTTAATGAAGAAAATTCAACTTTATTTTCCTTCCACCATTATCCTGTGCTCTTATATCCATTCCCACGCTCATTCCCTGGATTTCTGTCTGTATAAATTAGAAAAATCATGTTGTTCTTTTGGAGTGTAGTGTACTTCCTCATAGGTGACTTTTTATACCTCACCTTTACTTAACCCAACTAATTTAACAACATGTAACTGCTTCATATCAGCATCTACTGCTTCATATCAGCATCTAGAGTGTTTGTCCAAACAGCTAGGCATCATAGCCTAGCCAAGCTGACACATAAAATTAACCATCACAGCATCCAAATTAAAAATTAGTGCAATTGTTTGAATATTATGAGTTTATAATGTAACAAACTTCAGCATAGAAAAGATTAATCTTACCTATTATTCTTTTTTTATTATTCTAGGGGGTTATCTATTAAAGAACTTAGCTCTAAAATATCATTAACTCTATGAATGTTTTGACATATGCAACTCAAGTTCAAGTTTGAGTTTTAAGTTCAAGTCTGAGATTTACAGAATGTTTAAGTTGATGATGACGACTCTGTTAAAATTCAATAAATAAGTTATTTCTTTAAAAAAAAATTTCTTTAGGTGTTAGAAAAATGTTAGTAACTTATGCCTAATTTAATTTCAGAGTCAAATGTGACACATCTTTATTGAAATAACTGGTGCATTTTGAAAATTAACCTACATTACATTTAATCTTCATCCATTTTGCACCTGCAGCCTGTTCTTCCTAAAATGAGCCTATCTTTTTATATTCCTACTTGTTTCAGTATGACATTGTCGGCAGACCTCTAAAATGAGAGATATTCAGATGCAGCTCACAGTAACAAGTTAATCTCCTCTGTCTCCGAGGGAGCGAGGGGAGAGGGCAAACTGTGGACGTTTTCTGAAAAAAAAAAATGCTTTGATGCACACTGCCCTTGTCCTTGAAAGATAAGCAGAACCATTTTCACAAAATACTTATGCAGACTGGCTCCAGAATGTCTGTAGATTAACTGCTATGGGACTTGTGGTTACTGTTTCTTTAAATTTTCATATATAAAAAGTTTTCCTCAACTCCTATACTTTGGAGCATTTAGCAGCCTTGCTCCATGCTCACCAACTGCAGTTGCTTTATTCCTCAGTAAAACTCATTCCTTTTTTTACCTAACTACGTAAGAATTTTGGTCTTGGACCACATCTTTATTCAGAAAAGCTGTCTTTGCAATCTCTTGTTCTTTGCACATCTCTAAATTCATGCATTGTACAAATAAAAGCTCACGCAGCCTCCTGTTTCTGAAAGTGATAGCATTAATGAGGTTTTGTGTTTAATTTTTTTTTTTTTTTAATAGAAAGCAGTGATAAATTCCCACTTAAAATATATAAAGAATTGTTTTGACAACTTCAACAGTAGTGTCTGAGTGACTGGCAGTTGAATTCTAGCGATGATATATGGTAATTCATTTATTTTGTTTTGATTGTTTTAATGCCTTTTATGACTTTTAAGTACATGTACAAGTCTTTTTTCCAGTATTTTGCTATAATTAGATTGCATTTGAAGTACAGTTTAAGCAGGTAGATATCTATGTTGAATAACATTAAAAAGCTTTTTGTGTGTCAGATTCAAATTATTCAGATGTTATTCCATCTTGTTACGAGACTTTCAACAGCATGTGGTCCTACCTTTCTCCTTTAAAAATACTTCAAAAGTAGATCATTATTGCCAAGTCTTGTTTGTTTTTTTTTTTGAAGGCGATAAATTTACTGGGCTGGCGGAAGCAATCACTTTATATCAGACATCTGAATGATAGTTACATGATAAGTGTTACTGATTAAAGTTTGCCCATTTACTTTCTTGGTTTTTTTTTTGGCTGTTGGTGATGGGATACCCTGGAACTGAACCATCTGATAGATAAAAAAAAGATAGATAGAGGGTATTAATTGTTAAAAAACAAAAAGGGGGGGGGAGGATTTTTTGAATGATACAGTCCTGATTCTTATCCCGAGTCTGTTCTACAGATGTGTGCCCTTGTGAAAATTACATAACCAGTCTGAGCCTCCAATCTTACCTGTGTTTCATTTTCAGCCAGCCTCATAGACAAAATCCTCATTTCTGCATCCTTCTCCAGTTTTCCTCGTTTCTTCATTCTTCTATTTCCAATACTTTAGTTGTTTTCAAACTTTAACTAGTTTCAGTCGAGTTGATTCTGACTCACGGCGACCCTGTGTATGCCAGAGTTTCAGTCGAGTTGGTTCTGACTCATGGCGACCCTGTCTATGCCAGGGTAGACCTGTGATTGGTAGGGTTTTCAAAGGCCGGTTTTTGGGAAGTGTATCACCCGGCATTTCTTTCAAGGCACTGCTGGGTGAGCTTGAACCTCTAACCTCTTTGTTAACACCTGAGTGCATTAACCCTTTGCATCCAATAAAATCACTTAGGGAGTTTGTAAAATCCCTCACTCAGTTTAGCAAGAATCTCTGAGGTGTGACCCAGAAATCAGTATTTTTGGGAAGCTTTTATCAAGTAATTTCATTGGACAGCTGAGTTTGAAACCAACTTCTCTGTTGTATTCCGTCTTGACCAGGTTCTTTGTCTTGACCCCTGACTCTTTGTGGCATGCATCTTTTATTGGATTCTGACTGTACTTGTCTGGTCTTGGAAGCCTGGTTCTGTGTATTCTGATGCTTTGCTTTATGTGGGTAATTTTCAACTGGATATGGAATGTCCATCCGCCATTGCCAAATTTACATTGTTTTTTTTTCTTTATTGATCATATTATCTTATTGATAATAGGAAAATATCATTTCCTATGTAGGAATTTCTCTCTTTTTCTATTCCAAATAAAAAGTAATTCAGATTTTTTCTCTTAAAATTAATATCATACCTGATACCAAAGTGGAAGAAACACTTCAACAGATGTGACAGAAAGACGTCATTTCTAAAGATGCGTAATGACAGTGTAGGTAGCAGAATACATTCTACCATCCCACCGCCCTTGACTTTGATATTAATTATGCTATAAAAATATATCTTTGTGACAGTATGGGGTGTACAGTCACATGAACTGTTTGATTTCTGAGTTTGCTTCATGTTCATATCATTTTTTCTGTCAACTCTGGATCAAGTGAAGTGTATGGGTTTTCAGTGGAAGGTAATGTTAATTTAAAAGCGGAAGGTTGAAAAAACAGATAATATCTTTTGTGAGGATAATCCTGGAGCATATGCACTATCACCTAGATATAGAGAAAGTAACCTTTCTGTGTACATTATGCACACATACTTAGGTATTTTATACGTACTAGATATGAATTCAGGAGCCCTGGTTTTTTGGGTGGCATAGTGGTTAAATGCTTGGTTGCTAACCTAAAGATCAGCAGTCAAACCCACAAGCTGCTCCATGGGAGAAGGATGTGGCAGTCTGCTTGCATAAAGATCACAGCCTTGGAAACCCTATGGGGCAGTTCAACACTGTCCTATAGGGTCGCTATGAATTGGAATTGACTCAGTGGCAACGGGTTTGGTTTGGTTTTAGGTATGAATTCTTTATTGACTATGTGTTGCAGATACCTTCTCCCAGCTTTTTGTTTGCGTTGGTTTTTAGTGGGATCCTTTAATGAAAAGAAAAAGCAGTTAAATGTAGGTATATTTGTCAATCTTTGCCCAACTAGTTTTTTGCTTTTTGTACCTTATTGAAAAAATCTTTCTAACCCCAGGCAGATATTTCTTTTTAAAGTTTTAAACTTAAAGTCTTTAATACTTCTGGAATTAAGTAAATATCCAATTTATTTTTTCTCCATATAAATAATTAACAGTTAAATTATAATAAAATATATATTTTATAATTGATGACAAATAGCAGATACTGATATTTTCTATTTTTTAGTGATTTCTTAACTGTTTTGGATCTTTATTTTTCCATATAATTTTAGGGTCTTTTTGTTAAGTTCCACACTGACTCATATTTTGGTTGGAACTACTTAGACTGTAGGGGTGAATTTTGGGTCAAATGACAGCTTTAATGGTTTTCAATAAAATGTTAAGTTTTCTTCTTTAAAGCCTTACATGTCTTTTGGTGGATATATTTCTGGATATTTAATGAATTCGGGGGGAAAGAAAACGTTCTACAAAATTTTTCCTCTTGGTTTGTATTGTATACATATACAATTGACAGTAATAAATTGATATTTTATCCAGCAATATTGCTAAAATTTCATGAATTTTAATAGTATGCCTATATATTTATTTTTTGTGGCACTTAGTATTATCTGTGGATAATAATGTTGTTGAATCCTTATGCTTTTATTATTATTATTTTTTAATTGCAGTAGACTAAAGTGTACAGAAAAATGCTGACTAACAGCTGTGACAGTGGGAATTCTTCTCGTGTTTCATTATTTACAATGATGTTTATTGCAGGGTTCTTCAGTAACTAATTGTTTACACGTTTGGGAAATTACTCAACTCCTGGTTTGTAAAAAAAAATTACCACAATTTTTTTTCTCTGTCTATTTAGAGCATTTTTTCTCCTTTTATCTCTCAACATTTGAATAAACATTCTTAATTTTTATTCATAAATTTATTTTCATTGATCTGTCTTTCCCTATTTCCATTCTTCCCTGTACCTCATCGTAGGCAATCATGCTAAGTTGTATTTTCTCTTTACATGTTTCTGCAAAATATCTGTTTTTGCATATGCTTTTTTTTTTTTTTTTTAATAAGTCAGTTGTTTTTGAAAACATCATACAAAGAGAAAAGTGTTTAAATCATGAGTATAGCTCAGTGAATTCTCTTGGAGAACTCACTTACATAAACAGCTTGCAGATGAAAAAACAGAACCAAACGAGCACCCAGAAGCTCTTTCATATTCCCTTCTAGCCACTACCCCTTGAGTATAAGTGAATTTTTAACTTCTGTATGTTATGTTAGTCTTGCCTGCTTTCGAACCATATAAATGGAATCAGACATTATGTTAATTTTTGTGACATTTCTTTATGTCTTTGCTTGTAGTTGTGATTCGTATATTCTCACTTATGTATAGTATTCATTCTATGGCTATACCAGAGTTCATCCATTCTACCTGTTTTTGGACATTTGGGTTGTTTTCGGTTTGGCTTATTACATGCAGTGCTGCTTTACATATTCTTAGACACGTCTCCTGATGAACGTATATTTGCAATTCTGTTGGGTGAACACCTGGGAATGGAATTGCTGTTTCATAGTTGTGTACCTGTTCAGCTTTTGTAGATACCGCCAAGCAGTTTTCCAAAGTGGTTGCACCAATATAAACCTCCCAGTAACTGTATATGAGAACTATATTTGCTCCACGTCTTCTATAAAACATGGGAGATATTTTTTCACTTTATCCATTCTATTGTGTATATAATTTTGTCTTATTGTGGATTAATTTGCATTTCCCCGGTGGTTAATCAAGGGAAGCACCTTTTCGTTTGTTATTGGTTATTCAGATGCACCCCCCCTCCACCTTTATGCCTATTTGAGTCTTCCCCAATTTTTCCATTGGGTTGACTGTCTTATTCTTATTGATTTTAGGGGTTCTTGATATATTCTGTGCATGAATTCTTTTTTTTATATATTCTGTGCATGAATTTTGATCAAATATATGTGTTGAAAATATCTTACTCTGTGGGTTCCTTTTTACTCAATAGTACTATCTTTTATTGAACAGAACTTCTTAATTTTGATGTAGACCAATTAATTTTGATAGAGAACAATTTTTAATTTAGCATTAGCACTTTTTTTCATGCTGTTCAAGAAATTGATTTACCTTTCAACTTTAAATCTAAAGCCCACTGAAAATTGATTTTTTAAATGTGCTATGCAGTAGGGCTCAAAGTTCCTTTTTTCCGTATTTATTGAAAATATTACTTCTCCCAAACTTCAGTGCAGTGCCAAATTTATCACAAATAAGGTGATCATTTATGTGCAGATCTCTCACTGCCTTCTGTTTTGTCTGCTCCGTTGCCTACTGACCTTCAGCACAGAGCCTGTTGATTTAATTCCTGTAGCTTTATAATAGGTGTTGAAGCTGGCATTGTAAGTCGGGAGCCTGTTTTTGTTCTTCAGAATTGCCTTGAATGTGCTTGAAGTTTTGCATTTTCATTTTAAAAATTTAGAATTTGCCAGTTTCTAAAAACCTACTGGAATTATGATTTACTGTTATTTTGAAAAGGAGACTTGGTGGCACAAGCCCTTAAGAGCTCAGCTGCTAACCGAAAGGTTGGTGGTTCCAACCCACACAGCTGCTGTTCTGAAGAAGGACCTAATGATCGGCTTTCTTAAAGATTACAGCCACGAAAAACCCTATGGGGCAGTTCTGTCACGTCACGTGGGGCTGCTAGGAGTGAAAAACAATTCAAATGCACCTAATAACACACTGATTGGAATCTGTAGCTTAATTTGGATTGAGATAATATCTTGATGAGATTACTTCATCCAATCCATGAATATGATATATCCTATAATTTATTTAGGTCTTCTTAAGTTTTTTTCAATAATAGTTTGTAGTTTTCAATGTCGAGGCCTTGCACATCTTTTATTACATTGGTTTCTAGGTATTGATGGCTTTTTTGATGCTACTGCAAATAGTGTCTTCTCATTTTGGTTATTATATGGTGCTGATACATTGAAATATACTCTTACGTGTTGACATAGTATACCATTGGCCGATAATTTTATTAATTACAGGGATTGTTTTGATTTTTTCATACTATATCTAGAAACTCATGGATTATCTCCATGCTCAGTGATATCATCTGTGAAAAACGATAGTTTTGTTTTTTCTTTCCTGTCATTATGCATTGTATCATTTTTTTTCTTGCCCTAAAATAAAAAAAAAATTTTTTTTTTTTTTTTTTAATTTTACTTACCAGGATCTACGTGCAATGTTGTATGAGGACAAAAAAAAAAAAAAACCTGTTGCCGTGGAGTCGATTCCAACTCTTAGCGACCCTGTAGGACAGAGCAGAACTGCCCCATAGGGTGTCCAGGGAGTGCCTGGTGGGTTCAAACTGCCAGCCCTTTGGTTAGCAGCCATAACTAACCACTACACCACCAGGGTTTCCCAGTGTTGTACAGAAGTGGTGAAAGTGATATGCCTTCCTCATTGAGGAAGAAAGCTTTCAGTAATTCAATACTGAGTGCAATATATGCTCTATGTGTCTTTCTGGACGTTCTATAGAAAGTTAAGGGAGCTCTCTTCTATTGAAAGGTTTCGTTGTATTGGATATTGAATTTTTTCAAAAGCTTTTTTTTTGGATTTATCAGCATTCATATGATTTCTCTTTTTCTGTTCATATGGTGTGGTTGCCAGCCTCTACAAATGACCCTTGGTATACGCTTCTGTGTTATCCCATCTCATATTATACCAGGGCTGATCTAGGCCATCGTAGCATATGTCAGAGGTGAGGATATGTCATTTCTGAGATCAGGTTATTAAGGTAACGAACGACAACAACAGCAAACAAAGCAAAACAAGCCCTTCCTCATGCAGATCTTTTTTTTTTTCCCCTGGGAGATTTTGTGTTTTGTGAACATCCTGTTTGGAGGAGCCCAGGAAGCAAAGAACTGAAGGCTGCTGTCAGTAGCCACGTGAGGGAAGTTAGAAGCAGATCTTCTAGTCTCAGTCAAGTCTTCAGAGATTACAGCACAGTCACACAAATTCCCAGATTCCTGCACTTCAAAAGCTGTTTGTTGTCTTAAGCTGCTAATTTTTTAGGTATTTTATTAAGCAGTAGATGAATAGTGAAATACACGATCTTCAGATATTAAATCACCCCTACAATCCTTGTTCCAGTTGATCAAAAAGTATTTTCTTTTTTATATTTTTCTAAATGTGATTTGTTAATATTTTTAGTAGGGTTTTTGCATTTATGTTCAAGAGAATTATTGATACGTAATTTTTCTTGATTATAGCCTCCTTGTTAGATTTTAGTAGTCAAGTGAGTTTGATTTTATAAATGATTTCAGTGGTGTTTCCTATTTCTCTGTTCTCTGAAAGACTTTGTATAATGTTGGTGTTATTCCTGAAATGTTTAGAAGAATTCATTGATGAAGTTATCTGGGCCTGAGGTTTTCTTTGTGAAAGGTTTATAATAATGATTTCAACTTTTTAAATAGACAAAGGAATGTTTATACTATACTTTTGTTTTATATAGATTCAGTTTTATTAAATTGTGTTATTTAAAGAAATTGTGAAATGTTGTTAATATATTTCCTTTTTCACATCTTTTACATTTATAGTGGTGTTCTCTTTTCTATTTGTGATGTTGGTACTTTGTGCGTTCCCTCCTCATTTCTTAATCAGTCCTTTAACAGAACATATTTTTGGCATTGCTGATTTTGTATGTCAGGAAGTTTGGAAGACAGCTACTTGGCCAACTGACTGAAAGAGATACCATCTTCAAGCTTGCACTTTACTTCTGAGGCTCCGCTGAGCCTGCTGTCCCATTGAAGTTCACCCAGCATCGACGGCCAAGATCTGTTGGCCCTTTTCAACTTTTCTACCATAAGTAATTTTCTTGATGATCTCTGAAGGTCACTTGTCCTGAAACCAAAGAAATATTTAATTCTTCCAAGAGTCAGCATTTTTCATTATTTAACTCTATTAGGAGTATAAATAGGATTATATAAATTGGATGATATGATTTCATGTATCTCACAATTATACCGGTATTACTCACAATGCTTTGCCTGTTTAGAACTCAGCTGTATAGAAACAACACAAATCTTGCCTCTGACGTTGCATAATAGATTTGTTGGTATCGGTTACATGGTTCCTTATGATGTTGCAACATCCATTGTGACTCCTAAAGATTCTAGTGACTCTCTGCTTTGTTGATGATGTCAAATAAAAACAAATTTAAACTTAGGAGCATATTTATTCAAAAGAATATTGCAATAAGGAGAGGGGAAGGTATTATCACGGTGGGGAGAAAGTTCTGATCATAAGAGCAGTAAACCTCTCCAAAGTTAAGCAAAAAGGGTTTTTCTTTTATAGAGAACTGAGCAAGGCTAGAAAGAACCAGGTGTAGGGAAGTATAAAAAGGGTAGCATGCTTAGATAATAAATTAGAGAATGTTTTATGATGAGGCCAGCCTATTCTCCTAGAGGGCTCCTTAAGAGGAGGGGTTGTATGTTGACTCAGGACCAAAGTTCAAGGACTTGAGGGAAGGAGAGACTCTTAACCAAAATTTGCTTAATAAGCAAGAGGACAAGTAGTTTATTCATTTAGGCAAAGAATGGGAATTTGGAGGGTGTGTTTCTGGTCTGGAAACTCTGGTAGCATAGTGGCCAAGAGTTCAGCCACTAACCAAAAGGTCAGCAGTTCAAATCCACCAGACGCTCTTTGGAAACCCTATGGGGCAGTTCTGCTTTGCCCTGTAGGGTCACTATGAGTTGGAATTGACTCAGGGGCAAAGGGTTTACGGGTATCTGGTCCGGAAGTGGTTAATTGTCAGGCTGCTACCAAAAGACCAGCAGTTTGAATCCACCAGCTGCTCCCTGGAAACCCTTTGGGGAGATCTACTCTGTCCTATAGGGTCACTATGAGTCGGAATCTACTCAACGGCAATGGGTTTTGTTTTGTCTTTTGGAATTTGCGTTGTTGTATATAAACAAGAGAGCATCCATAGTGTTATCTAAGGCAGATGGGGAATGTAGATCTTCACAGAAAGCCTTTTTCTGGGACTCAAAGAACAGGAGCGATACTTAACCATTAATGTTTTCCAGGATGACAGGGCTCCTGTAAAGCACAGCATTATCAGTGATGAACATGGATGTGAGTTTTACCACAAAATATGCAGAAAAATGTGACCAATAATTCTTTTTCTAGTTAATTTAAATTTATTTCTTGAATTTATAGCTTAATCATAGAATAACACATCCTCCGGTGATTTCGTCTTGAACTCTATAAGCCATTCCTAGAATGTAACCTCTTTTAATGTTGACCACTCTTCAGTGGGGATGATAGGGAAGGGGCTGTAGGCAGTGATAAGACTGGGCCCATTCATGCAAGGAATGTCCACCCTTACTCAGTATGGCTTAAGTGACATCCATGCAAGTAGAATCATTACATCAAAGGCAGTCGAGAACATCTATATGAAGGGCTCCTTGGCATTGAGGAGCAGTGGTCCCAAAAGCTTTGGAAAGAGATAGGTGCACGCAGCCACTGTGTCAGTCCATCTCATTCAGGGTCTTCCTCTTCCTCTTTTTTGTTGACCCTCCACTTTACCAAGCATAATGTCCTTACCCAGGGACTGATCCATGTCCAAACTATGTGAGACAAAGTCTCACCATCCTTGCTTCTGGGGAGCATTCTGCTTGTACTTCTTCCAGGACAGATTTGTTCATGGTTTTGGCAGTGCATGGTATGTTCAATATTCTCTACCAACGCCATCATTGAAGGTATTGATTCTGTTTCTGTCTTCCTTGTTCATTGTCCAGCTTTCCTGTGCATGTAAGGCGATTGAAAACACGATGGCTTGTGTCAGGCACATGTTAAGCTTCAAGGTGGCATCTTTGAATTTTAACACTTTAAAGAGGTCTTTTGCAGCTGATTTGCCCAATGCAATGCGCATGTTGATTTCGTGAGTGGTGCTTCCATGGATGCTGATTGTGGATCCAAGTAAAATGAAATTCTTGACAACTTCCGTCTTTTGTCCATTTATCATGATGTTCCTTATTGGTTAGGTGTGAAGATTTTTGTTTCCTTTATGTTGAGGTGTAATCCATAATGAAGGCTGTAGTCCTTGATATTCGTCGGTAAGTGCTTCAAGTCTTCTTCACTTTCAGCAAACAAGGTTGTGTCATCTGCATAGCGCAGGTTGCTAATGCGCCTTCCTCTAATCCTGATGCCCCATTGTTCTTCATAGAGTCCAGCTTCTCAGGTTATTTGCTCAGCATACAGACTGAATAGGCATGGCGAGAGGATACAACCCTGACGCACACCTTTCCTGACTTTAAACCAGGCAGTATCCCCTTGGTCTGTTCAAACGTCTGCCTCTTGATCTATGTACAGGTTCCTCATGAGCATGATTAAATGTTCCGGAATTACCATACTTTGCAATGTTATCCATAATTTGTTATGATCCACACAGTTAAATGCCTTTGCATAGTCAATAAAACACAGGTAAACATCTTTCTGGTATTCTCTGCTATCAGCCAGGATCCATCTGACATCAGCATTGATATCCCTGGTTCCGTGTCCTCGTCTGAATCCGGCTGGAATTTCTGTGGCAGTTCCCTGTCGATACACTGCTGCAGCTACCTTTGAATGAATTTCAGCAAGATTTTGCTTGCATGTGATATTAATGATATAGTTCGATAATTTCCACATTCAGTTGAATCACCTTTCTTGGGAATAAGCATAAATGTGGATCTCTTCCAGTCTGTTGGCCAGGAAGCTGTCTTCCATATTTCTTGGCATAGAATAGACTCTCAATTTAAAAAAAAAAAAAAAAATTGTTACATGAACAAGAGCAAGTGGAAGTTATTTCACTAAGTTTTTCTATTTACATTTTATATAATCTTGTTTTAATGAGTGTCTTAGTTATCTAGTGCTGCTATAACAGAAATACCCCATGAGATTGGCTTTAGTGAACAGAAATTTATTTTCTTACACTTTAGGAAGCTGTCGTTGTTATGTGCAGTGGAGGCGATTTAAAGTCCAAATTCAGGGCACTGCTTCTAGAGGAAGGCTCTTTTCTCTTTTCAGCTTCTGTTCCTGGGCTCCTGGGTGATGTTCATGTGTCCTGGCCTCTATTTTCACTGTGTATGCTTCTTTGTTTCTATGCCTAATCTCCTCTTCTTTATCTCAAGAGTAATTGGTTTAAAACCCAACCTATGCTGTTTTGGGCTCATTAACATAACAAAGAAAACTGTATTTCCAAATGGGATTACATCAATCAGTATACCCTGCCCCCACTGCGGTCCAGTCAATTTCCAAATCACAGCGACCCTATAGGACAGAGCAGAACTGCCCCACCGGCTTTCCGAGGAGTGCCTCATGGATTTACACTGCCGACCTTTTTGGTTAGCAGCAGTAGCTCTTAACCACTAGCCACCAGTGTCTCTTTAATAGGTATAGGGGTTAGGATTCCCAACATATATTTTTGAGGGACAGTATTGAACCCTAGACAGTGAGTTTATCTCTAGTACTTTAATTTGTTTTCTATATAGTTACTATGAGTCGGAATTGACTAGATGGCAATGAGTTTCGGTTTGGTTTTCATTGGGTTATGGCATCTATACATTGCTATCCGTATAATTAATCCTACAATACGTTTTTATCATGTAGACTTGAAAACCTCTTGTTGAATCTTTCAAAGATTACACATACTTTTGCTTTCTTTCATTTTAATGGAATTAAAAAAAAAAGAAGTCATGAGCAGATGATGAAAAACCCAATAACCGTGGCTGTTTCCAGTTTCACCCGTGGTGACTGGCACGACCGTAACATGATCCTTGATAATGATAAAGTTTTGTCAGAATTGCTGCTTCTTCGTCTTCTTTTTTTGTGGATAGACTTTATTTTTTAAAACAGTTTTAGGTTTACGGAAAAGTTGTGCATAAAGTACAGAGAATTCCCATACTCTTCTTGCCCCCTGTACGTTATTTCTTAATTAGCATCTTGCATTCCTGTGACACATTTGCTATAATTGATGAAACAATATTGATACATTGTTGTTAACTAAAACCCGTGGTTTATGTTACGATTAATTCTGCGTCCTACAGTCCTGCGGGTGTTGAGAAACGCATATGCCACGTGTCCATCATCACAATATCATCCAGAATAGTTTCAGTGCCCCCAAAGTGCCCTGTTGAGCTGTTTTTTAGAGACTCATGACAATTTAGCTTTGGTATCAAAATTTTTTTTCTCCCTTTATTTGAGCACCATGAAAAACATCTAGTTGTACATCTAATTAATGGCAACTCTTTATGTTACACAAGCCTGTAGCCTTCACATTAAAATCAGATTAGCCGAGCTTCGCATTTGCCAGAACATGCATCTGACGTTGTTGTTAGGCGGTTCTGCGCGTCTCCCTGTGGCGTGTTCGCTGCACAGCTGCTTTGTCTTCTCAAGAGGGAGAGAAAAATGGCAGCAATCAAACAGTGTTTAATGCTCATTTCTGTGTTTTCAGTTGACTTTTCTCTTGATTCACTTTCTTGAGGGGCTTGCCTCACATTTCCTTATTTTTTTCTTAATTGTTTTCAAGTATAAAAACAAGAAGCAAACATCTTTTCAATGTCTTGAATCTGTTTTGCGTAGTATTGTGGACTACCCTTTTGTTAATTTTCCTGTTTGTGCAAATTTAGTTATAAAATTAAGCAAAGTTCAATGCCAGTAAATTGGTACTTTGTCTTTTGATACAACTCTCAGAGTTATACTGAATATTTGAAAAGGCATGTTTTTAGATTAGATCTTAGACTGAAGTGAAAAAAAACATGTTGCAAGTAAAGGCCAAATATAGGAAATTTCTCTTCTCCTGTGATAATAGCTTTCTGCTGTAAAAGGGCAAAAAAAAAAAAAGTCAAGATACTTACGTTAACATTTGGAAGCTTTTGAAGCTTACAAAATGTGAAGTTTAGCAAGAAGTATTCTGAAGATACTGTGAATACAAGTGTGTCCTGAGTTTTCAATGCAAAAACATTGAATTTCAACTTTTTTTGAAACTTTCATGTTCTGGTTACATAATATCCGACCCTTAAGTCTCATCTATATAACTTTTTAAATTTTTCAAAAATTTTTATTGTACTTTAGTTGAAGGTTTACAGAGTAAACTAGGTTCTCATTAAACAATTGATACACATACTGTTTTGTGACGTTAGCAGACAACCCTATGGCATGGCAACACTCTCCCCTTCTCAACCTTACTTCCCTCATTACCAGCTTTCCTGTCTCCTCCTGCCTTCTTGTCCTTGCCCAGGGCTGGGGTGTTCTTTTAGTCCCGTTTTGTTTTATGGGCCTGTCTAATCTTTGGCTGAAGGGTGAACCTCAGGAATGACTTCATTACTGAGCTAAGAGTGTTCGGGGGTCATACTCTTGGGGTTTCTCCAGTATCTGTCAGACCAGTAAGTCTGGTCTTTTTGTGTGTGTGTGTGAGTTAGAATTCTGTTCCACATTTTTCTCCAGCTCTGTCTGGGACACTCTATTGTGACCCCTGTGAGAGCAGTCAGTGATGGTAGCTGGGCATCATTTGGTGTGCTGGACTCAGTCTGGTGGAGGCTGTGATAGTTGTGTTGCATTAGTCCTTTGGACTAATCTTTCCTTTGGGCCTTTAGTTTTCTTTATTCTCCCTTGTTCCAGATTGGGTGGGACCAATGGAGTATCTTAGGTGGCCGCTCAGAAGCTTTTTTTTTCCCCCCAGGGAGCAATAAGTTTATTTTAAATCAGATTGGAAAAGCATTAATGATTCTATATTTAATTTTTTTGAAGTTAAAAAAAAATTTTTTTTTAATTATACTTTAGGTGAAGGTTTACAGAACAAACTAGTTTGTCATTAAACAGTCAGTACACATATTGTTCTATGGTACTGGCTAACAAACCCACAAAATGTCAACACTCTCCCTTTTCAACCTTGGGTTTCCTATTACCAGCTTTCCTGTTCTCTCCTGCCTCCTAGTCCCTGCCCCAGGGCTGGTGTGCCCCTTTAGTTTTGTTTTATTGGCCTGTCTAATCTTTGGCTGAAGGGTGAACTTCAAGAGTGACTTCATTACTGAGCTAAAAGTGTGTCCCAGGGCCCTACTCTCAGGATTTCTCCAGTCTCTGTCAGGCAGCAAGTCTGGTCTTTCTTTTTGAGTTAGAATTTTGTTCTACATTTCCTCTACCTCTGTCCAGGACCCTCTATTGTGTTTCTTGCCAGAACTCTCAGTGGTAGTAGCTGGGCACCATCTAGTTTATTGGACTCAGTCTGGTGGAGGCTGTGGTAAATGTGGTCCATTAGTCCTTTGGACTAATCTTTCCCTTGTGTCTTTAGTTTTCTTCACTCTTTCTTGGTCTTGAAGGGGTGAAACCTGTGGAGTATCTTAGATGGCTGCTTACAGGCTTTTAAGACCCCAGACACTACTCACCAAAGTAGAATGCAGAACATTTTCTTTATAAACTATGTTATGCCACTTGAGCTAGATGTTCTCCAAGACCATGGTCCTCACAGCCCTCAGCCCAGTAATCTGATCCCTCAGGGAGTTCGGTGTGCCTCTGGAGCTTCTAAGACCTTGCCTTGGAGAAGTTGTGCTGGCTTCTCCAGTACTGTGTACTGTCTTACGTTTCACCAAAGTTACCACTTATATATGCTTGGAGAAGCCCAGCAATCCCCCTTTAGGATAAATTAAAACAAAGTAAAAAAAAAAAAAAAAAGACATGAAAAATAACAAAAAAAAATCTTAACCATAGAAGAATTTTAAACAAAATGGGAAATTACCTTTAAAGTGATGAATGAAAAGAAAAACTATTAATCTAGAATTTCATATCCTTGAAAATAGTATTCAAATATGAAGGTGGAATAAAGACCTATTCAAACAAATAAATAAATTAATTTAACTCCAATGGGCTTACGCCCCAAAAAATGCTAAAAAAAGAACTTCAAACTAAAGAGAAATGATATCAGCAGGAAACTTGAATCTGCAGGAAGGTATAAAGACCACTAGAAAGTATAAATATATGAGTATATATAAAAGATAAGAATATATTTATGTTTTTCTATATGTATATATATAATACAGTTAATTATATATTTATATGTTATATATATATACTTATCATATATTTTGCAATATAAATTAAAAAAAAATACATATACCTATGTGTGGAAACCCTGGTGGCATAGTGGTTAAGGGCTATGGCTGCTAACAAAAAGGTCAGCAGATCGAATCCACCACGTGCTCCTTGGAAACTCTATGGGGCAGTTCTGCTGTGTCCTGTAGGTTCGGTATGAGTCGGAATCTACTTGACGGCAACAGGTTTTTTTTTTTTTTTTGGTACGTATGTATAAATAATAAGCACTATTTATTATGTTGTAGGATTTTTAACATGTAGAAGTAAAGCATATGACAACTAGACTATAAAGGATGAAAGGGAGTTACTATAATTGTCTTCAGATTCTTACATTGTCCATGAAGTGATATAGTATTTTATGGTAGATGGTGATACACACAAATGCATATTCTTATCCCTAGATTAACTGCTTAAGAGGTAACAGAAAGCCGTGCAGTTAAAAAAAATGATAAAGGGGATAAAATGGAATACCGACAGATAATTGAAGTATTTCCTCCCAAAGAAAGCAAGCAAGAAAGAACAAAGAACAAATGGCACAAACAGAAAACAAGTACCAAAAATGGTAGATTTAAATCTAACCATAACGACGAAAGTTACCTTAAATATGAAAGGAATGACTTCAGTTTGAAAACTGAATACATACCATTTCAATATCACGTATAAGCAGCATGGTGTGGCTGTTTTAATTGTATATGGGAGGTTTCTATGAGAAAAGTCTACAAAGACTTCCTTCCACTAACATTCATTGGATAGATGCAAGAGAGCATGGGAAATGCAGTCTAGCTAAAAGTCTAGGGAAAAGAGAAATAATCTTCGTGAGGAGCTAGCCAGTCTGCCCCAGTAGCTTACCAGGGTACTTGTATTCTGTTGCCCAATTGTTTTTTTTTTTTTTTTACAGCATGTATAGATTTAAATTCTGTCACCCAAAAGCATCTTATACAGCAACAATCCTCTGCTCTACTAGATGACTATATAATTTATTATTCAAAACTTTGAAAGTAAAATGGGATACTATTAATAATTACATTGAAACAAGAGACATAAATTAGGATTGCCTTTGGCACACAGAGATTTGGTGTCACCCTAGATATGACCCAATATCCCCTTCAAAGGTATTTTGGGTGATATCACACACACAAAAAAAAGACCAAACCCATTACTGTCAAATCAATTCCAACTCATAGCAAACCTATAGGACAGAGTGGAACTGCCCCATAGAGTTTCCACGGAGCACCTGGTAGATTCGAACTGCCAACCTTTTGGTTAGCAGCCATAGCTCTTAACCACTATGCCTCCAGGATTTCCAAGTCACACGTAGAAGCGTTAATTTTCTATTACGATAACATGATGTTAGCTTATTGCTGATTTTGTATAGCGTGCACTATATTATGAGAAGACAATGTTTGTTTGCTTTATATTTTTGCAGTTCAGATATTAAACTTGTTTTTAAAGGTGACCTTTTAATTTTCATTGCAAAATTGCAAATCATTTACTTTTTTCTAATAATATCAATTGTATGTTACTCTTCTTAGTTGTACGTATTTGAAATTTATGAGTTTACTTTTTACTTAGTTAGCAATATATTAAAAACATTTTGGATGCTGTTGTTGTTAGGTGCTGTCAGGTTGGTTCCTACTCAGAGACCTTGTGTACAACAGAATGAAACACTGTCCTATCGCGCACAATTCTCTCTATCGTTGCTATGTTTGAGCCCATTGTTGCAGCCACTGTGTCAATCCATCTCTTTGAGAGTCTTCCTCTTTTTTGATGACCCTCTACCTTATCAAGCATGATATCCTTCTCCAGGGACTGGTCCCTCCTGATAACATGTCCAAAGTATGTGAGACATAGTTTTGCCATCCTTGCTTTTAAGGAGCATTCTGTTTGTATTTCTTCCAAGACAGATTTGTTCATCTTTTGGCAGTCCATGGTATATCCAATATCCTTCACCAACACTATAATTCAGAGGCATCAGTTCTTCTTCACCCTTCCTTATTCATTTTCCAGCTTTTACATGCATATAAGGCTATTGAAAGTGTGCCTTGAGTCAGGTGCTTGAGTCAAAGTAACATCTTTGCTTTTCAACACTTTAAAGCAGTCTTTTGCAGCAGATTTGCCAAATGCAATGTGTCATTCATTTTCTTGACTGCTGCTTCTGTGGGTGTTGATTGTGGATCCAAGTAAAATGAAATCCTTGACAACTTCAATCTTTTCTCTGTTTATCATGATGTTGCTTATTGGTCCAGCTGTGAGGATTTTTGTTTTCTTTATGTTGAGGTGTAATCCATACTGAAGGCTGTGGTCTTTGATCTTCACCAGTAAGTGCTTCAAGTCCTCTTCACTTTCAGTGAGCAAGATTGTGTCATCTGCATATTGCAAGTTGTTAATGAGTCTTCCTCCAGCCCTGCTGCCACGTTCTTCTTCGTATAGTCCAGCTTCTGACAAAGATGTGGTGGAGTATTTTGGATAGAGCCATATATTGCAGGAATTCTGGAAGGAGAATAATTAGTGAAGGGAGAGCTCTGGTTTCAAGTCTGCCAGTAGATTTAAGCCCCTGTGGAGGCCTGGTGTTGCAGTGGTTAAGAGCTCGGCTACTAACCAAATGGTTGAAAGTTCAAATCCACCAGCCACTCCTTGCAAACCCTATGGGGCAGTCCAACTCTGTGAGTCAGAATCGACTTGACAGCAACAGGTTTGGTTTTTCTTAGGGTCACTGATTAGTACCTGGTTTTCAGTAATAAATTCAGCCTCTTTTGGGTTTAGTATTTTCAGTTTCCAAATGAAGATAACGTTTATGTTTTAAAAATAGTTAAGTGAGATATATATATATATATATAAAAATATATATATATATATACACACACAAACCAAACCAAACCCACTGCCGTCGAGTTGATTCTGACTCATAGCGACCCTATAGGACAGAGTAGAACTGCCCCATAGAGTTTCCAAGGAGAGCCTGGCGGATTCGAACTGCTGATCTCTTGGTTAGCAGTCATAGCACTTAACCACTATACCACCAGGGTTTCCATATATATGTGTGTGTGTGTGTGTATATATCTATATAGTATAAACTAATTGGGTTTTGGGTATAAACTAATTGCTGTTGAGTTGATTCCAACTCATAGTGATAGTATAGGACAAAGTAGAACTGCCCCATAGGGTTTCCAAGGCTGTATTCTTTACAAAAGCAGACTGACACATCTTTCTCCTGAGGAGCGGCTGGTCAGTTTGAACAGCTGACCTCTCAGTTACCAGCCTAGCACTTAACCACTGTACCGCTAGGGCTCCTGACATATAATATATATAAACACAGTGTCTAGTACATGTATAATAGACACTTTATGTATATATATAGATATAGATATACATAAAGTGCCTAGTATAGTGGCCATTGAACAAATTGCAGGAATAATAATTATTACTGTAACATTCATTGAAAGTCATTTTATCTAATATTCAGTACTTGATTCTTATATCATTCTTCCACTATCAAATATACATCAAGAAAACTGACAATTGACATATCCTCCTTTATGCCATATATTGTTAAAAGTTACATTTACACTTCTTTATGGAGGATGTTAATTTCAATGCATATAATTTCATATTCCTGTGAACCTGTACATTTAAATTCTTTCATGAAGAGATTAGAAAATGTTAGATAATAAGGCAAGAATATAAGACCTTCCTAATAGCCTAATCTGTTTTTCTGAATCAGTAAATAGGATTTCAGGGAGATTTAATACCCTTTCTTTCCCCCCTAAATCTGTTTAAAGAACAAACCTTCTTTGGTATTCTATGAAGTGAGGCAGAGAAAAACTTTAGAAAGGCTGAATTTAAGTAAAGCAATATGACACATGAAAAATACTACCAGCATAGTATTTTCTTGAAGCAGTACCAATTTCAGTATTGAATTCAAAGAGGTAAAATTTTAGTCTTAGGTGGAAATTATCAGACTACAAAAGTCCATGTTTTACTTTATAAAAGGAGAAACTGAGGCTGACAAAATGTAAATGCTATCTGAAAGGCTATACTGCAGATCAAATATTCCCCCTCCATTGAATCATATCATTTGTGGAATCACACAGTGCCTCTTCATGCAAACTCTGGGATGTTTTATGGAATTACACAGTGCCTCTTCATGAAAGCTCTGGGACGTGTACCTCAGAATCACAGGAGGGCTTTATGAAAATGTAGATTTACGGGCTCCTCAGCACACCTTTTGAATCACAATCTCTGGAGTAGGATTGAAGAAGACCAGTTTTAACAACAACCTGCCTCTCTAGTGTATTTGAATTTATCTAAGTGAGTCTGGGTAAGTGAATGAATGTTTGATGAAATAAAAGAGTTGAACAGAAGATTTCACAGGGTGGCTCGAGAAGACAAAGTAAAGTACTATAATGACAGGTGAAAAGACCTGGAGATGGAAAACCAAAAGGGAAGAACACGTTTGACATTTCTCAAGCTGAAAGAACTGAAGAAAAAATTCAAGCCTTGAGTTGCAATACTGAAGGATTCTGTGGGGGAAATATTCAGTGACACAGGCAGCATCAATAGAAGTGGAAGGACTACACAGAGTCACTATACCAAAAAGAGTTGATCGACATTCAACCATTTCAGGAGGTAACATAATTAGGAACCGATGGTACTGAAGGAAGACGTTCAGGTTGCACAGAAGGCATTGGTGAAGAACAAGGCTCCGGGGAATTGACACAATACTGATTGAGATGTTTCAACAAACGGATGCAGTGCTGGAAGTCTTCACTCGTCTATGCCAAGGAATTTGGAAGGTAGCTGCCTGGCCAACCAACTGGAAAAGTTCCATATTTATTCCTGTTCCCAGGAAAGGTGATCCAATTGAATGTGGAAATTATCCAACGGCATCATTAATATCACATGCAAGGAAAATTTTGTTGAAGATAATTCAAAAGTGGCTGCAGCAATGTATCAACAGGTAACTGCCAGAAATTCAGGCCAGATTCAGAAGAGGACGTGGAACCAGGGGTATCATTGCTGATGTCAAATGGATCCTGGCTGAAAGCAGAGAATACCAGAAAGATGTTTACCTGTTTTTTATTGACTATGCAAAGGCCTTCCACTTTGTGGATCATACCAAATTACAAATAACATTTTGAAGAATGGGAATTCCAGAGCACTTAATTGTGCCCATGAGGAATCTGTCCATGGATCAAGAGGCAGTTCTTCAAACAGAGCAAGGGGTTACTGCACGGTTTAAAGTCAGAAAAGGTGTGCATCAGGTTTGTATCCTTTCATCATACATATTCAATCTGTATGCTGAGCAAATAATCTGAGAAGCTGGACAATATGAAGAAGAACAGGACATCAGGATTAAAGGAAGACTCGTTAACAACCTGAGTTATACAGGTGACACAACCTTGCTTGCTGAAAGTGAAGAAGACTTGAAGCACTTACTAATGAAGATCAAAGGCCACAGCCTTCAGTAAAGATTAAACCTCAACGTAAAACAAAAATCCTCACAACTGGACCAGTTAGCAACATAATGGTAAATAGAGAAAAGATTGAGGCTATCAAGGATTTCATTTTACTTGGATCCACTATCAACACCCATGGAAGCAGCAGTCAAGATATCAAAAGACGCAGTGCATTGGGAAGTCTGCTGCAAACGACCTCTTTAATATGTCGAAAAACAAGGATGTCACCTTGAGGACTAAGGCACGCCTGACCCAAGCCATAGTGTTTTCAATCACTTCATATACATGGGAAAGCTGGACAATGAATAAGGAAGACTAAAGAATTGATGCTTTTGAGTTGTGGTGTTGGAGAAGAATATTGAATATGCCATGGACTGCCAAAAGAAGGAACAAAGCTGTCTTTGAAGAAGTACAACCAGAATGTTCCTTAGAAGCAAGGATGGCAAGACTGCATCTCACATACTTTGGACATGTTATCAGGAGGGATCAGCCCTTGGAGAAGGATATCATGCTTGGTAAAGTAGAGGGTCAGCAAAAAAGAGGAAGACCCTCAGTGAGATGGATTGACACAATGGGTGTATTTTGGATAAATACATTGCAGGAATTCTGGAAAGAGAAAAACAATGGCTGCAACAGTGGGTTCAAGCATAGCAACAATTGTAGGGATAGCGCAGGACCAGGCAGTGTTTTGTTCTGTTGTGCATAGGGTCGATGTGAGTCGAAACAAACTGGAAGGCATCTAACAACACGTTCTCCTAGAATGAGTTTGCTTTATAAACCACAGCTTATCTTTGTTTCTGCTATGAGCTAATATTACCTTGATTCCATGTGAAAATTCTTTCAAGTGTAACTTTTCCAAGACCAGTCAGGCATTAGTCATGAATTAGTTAATGCATGACTAAATCAACTGAGAAGCAAAAGAACAAAGTTTTTCACATATTACCATACAGCAGTGAGCAATTAATGTGGTTGATAGGCCTTAAAACGAAAAACAGTCATCTTCAAGTTGATCCTGACTCATGGCTACCCCATATGTGCCAGAGTACAGGTGTGCCCAACAAGGCTTTCAGTGGCTGGTTTATCAGAAGCACATCACCGTGCCTTTCTTCTCAGGCACCTCTGGGCTGACTGGAGCTGCCAACTTTCCATTAGCAGCCAAACATGTTAAGAGTTTGCTCCACCCAAAGACAGCGGGTTTGCTTTACATCTTAAAATTTTCCAACAAATTGAGTTTTCATATGAGTATAAAGATTATAATATATTTCTGTATGCCACACACACAACAGGCCTTACAGACAGGAAACAAATTAACGTGGTTTCCACATTGAAGAAGTTTACAGTTGAATGCCAAAAGGGAAAAACATGCTGGGCATTTTACAAGCTGAAAGAACTGAAGAAAACATTCAAGCCTCAAGTTGTAATATTGAAGGGCTCTACTGGGAAAGTATTATATGACACAGGAAGCATCAAAAGAAGATGAAAGGAATAGACAGAGTCACTCTGCCAAGAAGAATTGGCTGACGTTCAACCATTTCAGGAGGCAGTGTGTGATCAAGAGCCAGTGGTCCTGAAGGAAGAGGCTCAAGCTGCACTGAAGGCACTGGCGAAAAACAAGCCTCCAGGAATTGACAGAATACCAGCTGAGATGTTTCAACAAATGGATGCAACCCTGGAAGCGCTCACTCCTCTGTGCCAAGAAATTTGGAAGTCAGCTACCTGGCCAGCCGACTGGAAGAGATCCATATATGCACCCATTCCAATTAAAGGTGATCCAGCAGATGGGGAGATTATCGAACAATATCATTAATATCACACACAAGTAAAATTTTGATGAAATTCATTCAAAAGCGTTTGCAGCAGTATGTCACAGGGAACTGACAGAAATTCAAGCCGGATTCAAAAGAGGACATGGAACAAGGGATGCTGATGTCACATGGATCATGGCTGAAAGCAGAGAATACCAGGAAGATATTTACCTATGTTATAATGACTGTGCAAGGGCGTTCAGCTGTGTGGAGCATAACAAATTATGGATGACATTGCGAAGGATGGAAATTCCGGAACACTTAACTGTGCTCATGAGGAAACTGCGCTTAGACTGAAAAGCAGTTGTTAAAACAGAACAAGGGGATGCTGTCTGGTTTAAAGTCAGAAGAGGTGTGTGTCAGGATTGTATCCTTTCGCCATGCTTATTCAATCTGTATACTGAGCAAGTATTGTGAGAAGCTGGACTATATGAAGAAGGACATGGCATCAGGATTGGAGGAAGACTCATTAACAACCTGCGATATGCAGATGACACAGCCTTGCTTGCTGAAAGTGAAGAGGACTTGAAGCACTTACTAATGAAGATCAAAGACCACAGCCTTCAATATGGATTACACCTCAACATAAAGAAAACAAAAATCCTCACAGCTGGACCAATAAGCAATATCATGATAAACAGTTAAAAGATTGAAGTTGTCATGGATTTCATTTTACCTGCATCCACAGCCAACACCCATGGAAGCATCAGTCAAGAAATCAAATGACGCATTACATTAGGCAAATCAGCAAAACCCATCTTTAAAGTGTTAAAAAAACAAAGATACCCCTTTAAGGACTGAGGTGTGCCTGAGCAAGCCATGGTGTTTTCGGTCACCTGATAATGCACATGAAAGCTGGACAATGAATAAGGAAGACAGAAGAAGAACTGATGCCTTTGAGTTATGGTGTTGTTGAAGAATGTGGAATATCCCTTGGACTGCCGAAAGAAGTAATAAAGGTGTCTTGGAAGAAGTACAACTAGAATGGTCCTTAGAAGCAAGGATGGCAAGACTGCATCTCACATACTGTGGACATGTTATCAGGAGGGACCAGTCCCTGCAGAAGGACATTATGCTTGGTAAAGTAGAGGGTCAATGAAAAAGAGGAAGGCCCTCAATGAGATGGGTTGACACAGTGGCTGCAACATAACGATGATTGTGAGGATGGCACAGCACTGGGCAGTGTGTTGTTCTGGTGTACATAGGGTCACTGTCAGTTGGAACCAACTTGATGGCACCTCACAACAACAGCTGAATGGAGTAGTTGAGTATCCATATGTTAGAATATATTATTGTAATAGCTAGTCCTGGATATATCACTGCATGATTTTTTTTCCTTATATACATGTCCTAATAAATTTTATCAATAAAATCCTTTAAAATATCAGAAATGCCTAAATACAGTTGAAATTCAACAAATGTTTTAATTTTTGTGGCCACCTTGCAGTTGTCATTTTCCACCATTTACTCTGTTTTTATACGTTATCTAGAACCAGATTTTAGTTCAATGTTCAGAATAAAAAGTCCTTTGAGACTTGCTTAAAAATATTCCCTTTTAAGTTAAATTCTTATGCTGAAAGTACTGATGAGAAGCACAGCACAGAAACTTAAGGATTTCCCTTTATACATTCAGAATTGCACGAGATGACAGTAATCAATCATATATAATTAGTTTGTGACATATCGTGTTTCCAGTAATTAAATAAGACATTCAGCTTACTTTCTAATCATTAAGCTCATGTAGTTTAAGAGCCAGCTGTTTATCATTGTGTCTTTACTATTGCAAGGCTAATGGCAGTAGCTAGAAAATGCTAGTGTTTTACCTTAAGGCTGTTTAAAATGAAGGTTCTTGTCAAAAGGATGGATCAAAACATACATTTTAAAAGACAATGATACCTTTATTTGTGTCATTATATCAGTTGTATAATTAATTGCAATACGGAATTTTCCTGTAAAAATTTTAAGGTATGCAAGTACTTATTATCGCAGATAATAAAGAAACATATCCATGTTTTAAACGTATATTTTGTATTTTATAAAATACTACGTATACCTTAACAAAATAGTAATACCATACATGTCTATCCCTGTGGCTAGACTGTATTAATTTATTATAAGCGGAACACATACAAATATACCAAAACATGTGAAATGAGATATTGAAATAGCTGAGCACTTTTCCATAAAAGGAGAAAATAATACTCATTGTATCTTCCAATTTATCTTCTAAGAATCTTTTGTCCTGTCTGTGAAGCTGAATTCCATTGTCACTGGAACTAGGAAGAGAGAAGCCTGATCCAAAACAATGAGGACTGAGTATGAAGGGTTAAAAAAAAAAGGGGGGACAAAAAAAAAAAAGGGTCTTTCACTGGTGCTAAAAGAAAGGCGGTTAATTGATAAGCCAACTTCAAAATATTTCACCCGGAAATCTTGGCTTCTCTTACTCCATATCGCATGAAACCCACAACTCGTCACTTCATGTTTCCCCTTCCTACTTATTTCCGCTAGTTACCCAGTATTTCCTCCCCACAGTCATTTTAAATACCTCCCTCCCCCGCGCACAAATGCATGCCAGCACACCTCCCCTGAAGTGGTTTCAGTGCTAAATAGTGATGAAGGTGCCCTTGGCGTAAAATCAGTGCTGTAATGTTGCAGGGCACAATGTCAACACGCAAAAAGCAAATTAAGAAAACAATTCCATTTACCATAACAGCCAAAAGAATAAAACACCTAGGAATACACTTAACTCAGAAGGTGAATGACTTACACGCTGAAAATTACAAAAAAAAAAAAAAAAAGTACAGTACTTCTATATACTGTACATATGAAAGCAGTCATTTAGGTAGATGTAATATAATTAATTTACATTTTTTCCATTATGGCATATTAAGACATTTTTCCTTCCAGTGTCCATTTCTGTAATTCAAAAATGCGTGCCTCTGATTTTTTTGGTAGGTGAGGTTGAGTGAGGAGAGCTTTGCGTTCTTATCATTAACAAGATATTAAATGCACTTTGGGTTTTAAATGAGTGCCTCCTTATTGAATACAATTGTTTTTTAGAAATGTAAAATTTTGTAAGATATTTTTCCTTGAGACATTTTTGAGTGATGCCTATAAAATATTGAATGATTACTCTTAAGCTCCAGTGTGGTTGGTGAAGCTCAAGTTTGACCGAATAAAGGTGTTAGAAAAATCCCCACCTGATTGACTGTCAGTACTGATACGTAGGTTCAGAAAGGGAACCGTCCAAATAGGTCCCAAGAGTCAGTGAGTTCCTGGTGTTTTACTGTGATGATGTTCTGAGGAGTGGTAGAAAGATATGAGGGAAGGATTCTGGGGGCATGGATTTGATTCCCGGCTCCACTGTGGACCGGCAGTATGACCTGAGCAACTTGTCCAACACTTCTGTGTCCCTCCTCTGTAAACTGCAATACTAATACTTGCCTTGTTCATGACTGGGAGTATCAAATGAAATAACACATGCCAGTGTGGCATTATATGATCCCTAAATCACTGTGACCTTGTTAGCTTTGGTGATGAATTTTTTTTTTTTCTTTCCCTGACAGTCTTTATACCTAAGCCTTTCAAATTTGACTTAAATGGTACTACGTTTAAGCCCGGTAAAAGGAACACAATTCTGGGAAACCTGAAAGAAAGAACTGATGTGGTTGAGTGGGTAGTTTTTAGGAGTATTTATAAAATGTTAACGCAAACAGAATAGACAGTGGTCTTTATGTTTTGGAGGGAATTCTCCAAACTTTGAGAGATTTGATAAAAGTGTTGTCAAGTAGTGGACATCTCAGTTTTAACAAAAAGTAAATGGATAAGATGATTTTGTAGTTTACTGCAGCTAACCTAAGAACATCCATAGAGAATTTATAGCTTACTCTGTATCTGATGTTAAACGTGTTCTCTGATTTTTTTGTGCACTGAAACTTCCCTAGGAAACTTTTTTCCTAAGTGGAAGTGAAGTATAAAATTTAAAGCAGCTCAGTTGAAATGATAACAAATACTGATTTAGCAGAACTTAAAAAAAGTAATCACAATAGATGTTGCTTAAAAACAAACATGACGGCTGTATTAAGCAACGATGTCCTAAGAGAAACGGCGGTTTTTTAAAGAATGTATTCCTTTACATTTCCATGATATCTGGAAGTTTTTGAATCACTTTTATGCCTGTGATTTTATTTAATGGATTATTTCATTGTCCTTTTGGTTGAAGAAGCAGATAAAGTAATATTTAATCAAAATGAATAAAACAATAGTGAATCATATTAATGTAGAGAATGGACCACAGAGATCTGATTTTTCTGGTACGTACGTGCCAAAACTAATAACCCAGAGAAGAGTGATAACTTACCCAAAATCATATAACTAAGAAAAAATAGAGCAGATGAGTGTTTTAATATAATTAAATAGATGTTTTAAATATGTGTATGTTTTTAATTAATAAGCATTTGTTGACTACCCACCATATCCTAGGCTCTGTTAGTTCATCATGGTACAAAGTGAGCAGAGGCATGATTATAAGTGGATGGCCCCTAAATTATTTATAGCCATTGTCAGGAGCTGAGCTGAAGTATGTATACTCACTAGCAAGACTCAGTGGAAGATCCGGCATCCATGGGGATTTCATTTTACGTCTTTAAACTTAAAACTCTCACTTTTGGGGGCAGAAAAGTAGCCATTTTTCCAATGTAAAGCTTTTTTGTTTCATTCATTGAAATAAATTGAATACATTAGCTTTTGACTTTTATTTAACCCTAGCAGGCAGGCAAGAGCCCTGGTGGTGAAACATAAAGGTTTAGCGCTAGGTTGCTTTACCTTAGATGGTTAATGGTTGATGGTTTGAACCCATCCAGCAGCTCTGTGTGAGAAAGACCTGGCAATCTGCTTCCGTAAAGATTAGAGGCAAGAAAACTCTGTGGGACAGTTCTACTCTGCCACATGGGGCCACTATGAGTCAAAAATTGACTCGAGAGCACCTAACAACAACAGGAGACAGGAGTCGTTGTTTCACTGTATTTTTTAGTGGAATATTGGCTGTCATTTGTTTTTCTTCTCATCTGAACTGTTTGGGTTTTAGGATTGTGGATTTTTCTTACTTGTATTACTTTTGCTAATAGACTGTTGATGCCAGGGTTCATTCAGTTTGTGTGATAGGCTGTTGGACTGACAAAGTTAGTTTTCCTTTCTCGTAGGAAAAATAGTTTAATTTTTACTGATACATAAATAGTTCAAAAGGAGAACCTACCAGAAAAAACACTCAATTACATTCAACTACTGCTGTTTTGTGACAAGTTCTCTGTTAGGACCTTTCACAGATACCATCTCATTTACTCACTCTGTCATCCGTGTAAAGTTGGAATTATCTAATTTTACAGATCAGGAGATAGAGGCTCCAGGAAGAAAAACAGATTGCCCAGAATGTGTATAGCCGGCCGGTGACAGAAGTGGCATTACTTTGGTCATCATCTGATGCTTCTTTTTTTTTTTTAAATGACATCACTCTACCTCTCTACAGGATCTTTTCATTTTCTACATATTACAGAGTAATTGTCCAAAGGTGTATTGACATTAAAAAGTCAGCTGTGCAATAACTGGAACATTCACAAAATCTTTTGGGGATACATTTGATATCATCTTTAGTAACCAGCGCATCAGTACATTCAGTTAGCCAAAACAAAAGATGCAATATTAAAGTTTAGAATTCTTTAGGTGAAAGTACTGTGAAAGGTCCCTGAAATATGCATTGTTAAAGAAAAATCTAAATTAAAAATCTGCCCTTTCTTTCCCTTTATCCTTATCCTTCTAACACCTGGCAATTTATGTGGTTAGGTTTTCTCCCTCCTGGGTGTGTTTTCATGGCTACTTATTTTTAACTTCTAGTATTTTGAGATTCATTCTTTAATTCATTTATGTCTACAATTCGGTGAATAAGACATGTTAATTTCTGAATCAACACAGGGAATGCATTTTAACTGCTTTTATACATTTTTATCACAATCTTTGATACAATCACACCTCACTTATCGACAAAGGCCAGGACGTTAAGCGAAAATTGTGGTTTTGAGAGTAGGGGCTGCACCCCATCTTCAGCATTGGTGTCCTCCCATCCCCTCCCCCACAACCTCGTTACCACCCCTGGTGTGTTTTGGGATGTGAGTGGAGCCCTGCCCCTCCCTCCTCACCCCACCTTGCCCACCACCTAGCAGAGCCCACAGGGGTAGGGGATAGTGGCGGTGATGGTCAAGGGTTGCCCACTGCGTCTGGAGCAGCAGGGGCCCACCATCACCTGCCCAAGCTCCAGGCCTCTGCAGACGCCCAGGCCTTGCCTCTCCTCCTTCCCACTCTGCCTCTTCTAGAAACAGGCCTTGGTGACAGGTGGATCCTGGGCCTGTGAGCCGGTGAAGCCCAGCCACCTGGCCGCGGCAGAAAGTGCAGAGGTGACAGAGAGGTCTCTTTGGAAGAAGAGACTTCCTAGCCCCCGCCCGACCCCTCCACCCGGCTCCCACCACCTCTTCCTGTTCTGGCTGCACCTGCCCCGTGCACACATGCACTGGCGGAGGTCCTGGCCCAGCTCCTCTGCCTGACCTGGTAACAGAAACTGCTGGCGACAGCTCATCCTTGCTCCTTTCACAGACCACCCTCCTCCTCCTCACTTCGCTCCTCGTTAACGCGCAAGATAGTCAGGTAGTACATTTTTTACTATTGTCAAAATTGAGAAATGTTGTATAATGAGAAAGCCGTTAAGTGAGGAGTATGCGTAATAGAATAGCAATATTTAGTGAACGTAAGGGCATGTGATTTTTTTATCAAATATGTTCTGTTTTAGAATAGGCCTTTATTTTTTTAAACCTGGCTTTGAGTCATGACAACCCAATATCTTGATAAACGCACACACACACTAATATTTTCTTCACAAATGTTTATTTTGCTTTTCTCTATGTTTATCTTTCTCTTCCCTTGGGAATTTATTATTGAAATAAATATAAGGTGTAAATATGAGAACCAGATCTGTGTTGAGTAATGCTCTCAAGATCTTTTTTGAATTAATTTTTTTATTGCTGATATAATGAACCCCTTTTTATAAGGGAGGTTTTCTGAACTGTATTTTGATTCGTTGTCTGTCCCACAGTATTTCAGTACTACAGTCATACTGCACGGTTATGATAGGACTTCATATTTTGTGGAGTGGGAACCCTCTCACTATTCATATTTCCATCTAAAATATAGCTTTGGTATTATAATGCTAAATTTTTAAATCTAGAATTCTAAAATTTTAAATTCTGTTTGCAGGAGGCATATAGGTGATAGATTCTAGGGGGAAAAACAAAGCAGGGAAAAGGGATGAGGAGTGTTGAGCATAGGGGTGGAGTTGCAGTTTTAAACCAGCTGCTTAGAGAAGTCCTTATTGAGAAGGTGATGTTCCAGCGAAGACCTAAAGACGATGAGGGAGGAGGCCATGTGGGGTTCTGGGAAGAGAAAAGTAAAGAACAAATGGAAAGATCATGGATCAGGCATAGGGCACAGTAGGCTACCAGTATGGCTAAGCAGAGAAAAGAAGGGGGACCAGCAGAAGTTGAGGTCAGAGGACTAATGGAGATCCAGGATCATGTTGGACCCTGTAGGGCATTATAAGACTTTAGCATTTACTTTGAGAGAAATAAAAAAAAAAAAAAAAAAAAAAAATTCTTGGCAGGCCTTATTCAAAATATTGATGTGATTTGGAGCTATGCTTTAGACAGGGTGACCCTGGCTGCTACTTTAAGAATAGACAGAATTGGGGAAGGATGGGAACAGGGAGATCAATTATGAGGCTAGTGAAGTGATCTGGCAAGATGTGAGGTGGCTTAGACCAGGGCGGTAGCAGTAAACGTGCCGAGAAATGTTTGGTTTCTGAACATATTTTAAAGGTGGAGCCAACTCGATTTGCTGATGGGTCAGATGTGGAGAGCAAGAGAAGGAGGTGGGTCAAGGATAAGCCCAGGAGCTGGGACTGAGTCACCAGAGTTATGATATTGCCACTTATTGTGGTGGAGAAGAATGAGGTGAGCAGGTATTTTGTTTTGATTTTTTGTTTTTGAGTGGGAAAGATCAAAAGTTTAGTTTTGAAGAAGTTGAGATAACTTTTATTTCCAAATAATGCATCAAGAGGACGTATCCACTTACGCTGTGTATTTTATTACCAGGATTGCTAAGGCCATCTAGTGTAACATGAAGAACGCTGGTTTGGAGGGATGTGGAATGAGTGCCGGGTTGTTTCCCTCACTTACTATCTTTGATATTTTTGGCGTGTTACTTATTCATATCTCTGAACCTCAGTCTCTGAACTTCCCCTGAATGTTTGTTATGAGAACTGAAGGTAATATCTCTGGTGGATTAGCACAGTCCTAGGCACATAGCAGACATTCCGTAAATGGTATATTTTATATCAGTGCAAAATATCTCCAGCATGCTAATGCCAATTTGGCATAAAATGAATATTTTTTAACAAAAGAAAGTGGTTAGAATAAAATTATAATTTTGATTTGGAATGTTTAATTACTTCCAGTTCAATTTCATTCCTGACTTTAATTTTTTTTTTTTTTTTTAAACGTATTTGAACAGAAGTTGGGATTATTTCACAGAGCGCTATCTGGCTGAGGTGGTATAATAAAGGAATGTAGGATTCATTTTCGATCATTATGAAATCATATTTGCTTTCACTAGCTAACATATTATATGTTTGATATATTAAAATATTATATTTAATTGTTTTAAATGATAACCATCCTTTCCTTGGCCTTTATCCTAGATAAGTCCTGTCCTTCCTTTAAAGCATCATTCAGTTGTTTCTCTGAGTTATAGACAATTTATTCGCCAAAACAATTAACTGGTGGAAATGACAAATTAGTAAGCACTGTGAATTACTTTGGAGCCCTGTTGGTGCAATGTTTAAGAGCTTGACTACTCACCAAAATGTTGGCAGTTCGAATCTACCAGCCGCTCCTTGGAAACCCCATGAGGCAGTTCTACTCTGTCTTATAGGGTCACTATGAGTCTGAATCGACTCCATGGCAACAGTTTTTTTTTCTTTACGAATTACTTGGAGATTAATATGATACATGATTGTGTGTGTGTTTACATATTGATATAACATGAGTCAATATTGCACCTTTTTCATGTAAACTGAAAATAATTCTTGTTCTTAATAACAAATATAGAATGAGCCCCTTTCTCAGAAATTATTTGCCTTCATCTTGTGATTCTTCTTGGTAATGGAGCCCATCTTGTACCACTTGCTGTGAGCTCTAGCCCTGGTCCTGATCTCTTCTTTCCTGTCCCTGAGTCCCTGTATTCTGTTTCCTTGAGTCTTGCTTCTTTATTACCATTTAACTCTTTTAGGCAGTCTCCAGAGTCTTCTTATTTGTCCCTAATATCCCTGAAGGCAATACACTGCCTATGTTTGTCACCATTTTATACTTAGTATATTTGATGAATAAATGATTGCTCAATAAAAGTTTGTTGTCTGAATGTGTTTGTAAATGAATAAATAACTGTGGGTGTAGGAGAAATCTGAAACAGGATTTACAGAAAATCAGCCAAATGTAACATTTCCTCACAAAAACAGGATTAAAATTATTAGCTAGATTCCCAGGATAAAAGCCTGTTTCACAAAATATCCAATAACCTACAAAATGGTACTATGAAGTATTACAACACACTATGAAATAGCCTTTTTTTAGAAACTACTTATTTTTTACAAGATGTTAGCTTTTACCTTAAGTCTTGGGATGCAATTTTTTAGCAATCCTTGAGCTAACTGCAGGCTTAAGCCTATATGATCTAAAATCATTATTTCTGCACTTACCAATGTATATTGATATATATGGTGTATGCATGTATGTGCACACATTTTTAGATGGTTTTTTGAATGTAGGAAGAGACGTTGGGAGGTGGAAGAAGATACAGTTGGTGTCCTGGATGGTGTGAAAAAGGCCTAGAGCCTACAAAGGCATCAGTGGAGATTTGTGTTTTGGGGCTGATAATGACGGCAGTTATGGGCAGCACTAGGACCCCCACTCATCAGAAAACTTTGTCAGAAATCAGCGATTGTCCTGATTTTGGCACTGCTTTTTTTCAGAGTTAGTCCATTTTTTTTGCAAGTTGTAGGTGAGCTGTAAGAACGTGAACACTGTAGTGGTTACAAAAAGAAGAGAGAAAGTGGAAGTGAAGGTGTCTGAAAGCATAGCAGCTGCGGAGAAGAGGCTGTCCCGAAAGCTGTGGTGACAGAGGGATTTGGGAATTCCTGCAGCTCCTACGAGGAAACGCTGGTAGTATAGTGGTTAAGTGCTACGGCCGCTAAACAAAAAGTCGGCAGATCAAATCCACTAGGTGCTCCTTGGAAACTCTACCGGGCAGTCCTATTCTGTGCTGTAGGGTCGCTATGAGTCAGAATTGACTCGATGTCAGTGGGTAAAATGGTTGCAGCTCCTACAGTGGGAAGTTAACCCTGACTGTGACCTTTTACAAGAAAGAGAATTTCAAAAAGAGGAGATTTGCCATAACTGGCACCTTATGTTGTGTGTCTTATGTCAGAAGCAGAGTACATACTTAGAGTAGGAATCTGGTGATTCTAATTCCAGCTTTGTCACTAAGAGTGACTTCAGAGATGTCATTTAGATGTTATCTCTCAGGTTCTTTATCCTTTAGAACAAAACATGACTACTGTTTTTGAATCATACAGGCAGCAGAATAAGTGAGACGCATTTGAAAGCACTGCCTGCTACGTTCCTTCCATTTTCAATTCTACACACATGGAGTGAATACATATTATAGGGCGGGCATTGTGCTACCAGCTTCTGGAACAAAGAAGAAAATGAAACAGTCCCCGCTTTCCAGCTGTTGAGAGTCTAGTGGGGGATACAGATACTGAAATAGACATGGGGAATGTTAAAATAAATGCAGGAAGTGTTACAATGATTGTTTTCACAGGGTGCTGTGGGAACTCAAAAGAAAAATTGGGTATTTATTGCATGTATTTAAATCTTCATAATTTATCTCAGTTAGAATTCTATTTTTTTCCAATTAGGTTTTTAATTATAGAAGTTATACATACTCATGGAAACCCTGGTGGAATAGTGGTTAAGAGCTACATCTGCCAAAAGGTTGGCAGTTTGAATCCACGAGGCACTCCTTGGAAACTCTATGGGGCAGTTCTACTCTGTTCTGTAGGGTTGCTGTGAGTTGGAATCAACTCGATGACAATGGGTTTTTTATTCATACTCATAGGGAAGATATTTACTTATTTCTGTTATATGGTCCCTTCTCCTTTTCTTAATCACTTTGGGTGGACTGAATCCTCTGTGGCAGCAAGGGGAAGGACAAGTATCAAGGTAACACACTGCCTGCCCAGGTTTATGTAATTCAAGTCACTTCAAAGGGCTGCACAGCCTGGAATATGTGTTTGGGTTTCCTTCTAGTCCTGTGATTGGTGCAGCTACTGAGTCATTAGAAACAAATGACATAATGTGAATTCACAACCATATCCATGCGTAGAGGTGGCACAGATGATTAAGTGCTTGACTACTAGCCAAAAAGTTGGCGATTTGAACCCACCCAGAAGTGCCTTGGAAAACAAGATAGCGATCTGCTTCTGAGAGGTCACAGCCTTGAAAAGACTATGGAGCACAGGTGTACTCTGCACACATGGGGTTGCCATGAGATGGACTCCACTGGATAACAACTAACAACAACAACAGCCAGTCAACAGCAATCCAAAGGTTTAGAGATCATTTGTTTAGGACAATTACTCCTGTCTGTTTACAGGAGTTGCCAAAGCGGGGTTTAAGAAACACGATGAGTGCACGACTGTTCCACAGTTAGGAAGAAACCATTAGAATTCTTACTTGTATTTATTTTTAAATCCGAAAGTAAGGGAAAAAAGGCTTTATAATGGGTAATATGTGGATTGCGGTGCCAAATTCACCGGTATTTATGTCAGATGGTCACTGTATATGTTGTATATTAGTAGAGCCATGCATGAGCATGAGTACGTTTGGTAGATAAATGAATATGCTATATCAGGGTACACAAGTTTTTAACTGAGTGTTATGCAGTTAACAAAAATAGGAAACCATTGCCAGAGCTTCTTCAACTTTGACGTGTTCATGAAACATCTGGTGATGTTATTCAAATGCAGACACTGTCGAGTAGATCTGATTCACTAGGATTCTATAGTTCCTTGGGGCTCTCAGGGAAGCGTTTGCTCCCTGTCCATTGGCTGCCTTTGAGTAGCAATGAACTCTAGTCTAAACCCTTCATTCTCCAACTCTGCTGCACAATGGATTCATCTTGCTGAGATTTTAAATTCCCGATTCTCAGACCAAATCTCATACCAACTAAATCCAAATTAAATCTGGGGTTAAGACCCAGACATTAGTATTTTTTAAGAGTTCTACATTTTATTCCCATGTGCGGCTAAGTGTGTAAAATCTAGGTACTCACCTTGTGATCTCAGCTGTATTAGATGACTCTTAAACTTCTTTTTACAAACCCCCCTTTAGGTGGAATTGGGCACACCATGTGTGGTTCTACTCATACTTAAAGCGTACTTTGGTTGTGTATAGAATTTAAAATTATAGTGTTATTATCACGAGAGGAATCTCCTTAACTGTTACAGTAATGAGTGTAGCCTGCACAGCTTGGTCTCAGCCTTCAGCTCTGCTGATCTGGGTTGAGGCTCCAGCTCTGTTCTTGGTTGTTCACCCCCCTTGGGAATGAATGCAAACCCTCTGCTGTGCCTTTCCAAGCAGCTTGAATCTTGTCCTCTTCCTCCATGAATTAACTTACAGGGCTTCTTCTTAAGGTTCTTTGGGTTGCGTCCTGCCCAGAGGCACATGGACATGGATGCTCAATGGGTCAGCACTATGATTCTACTCCCCTTGTCAATACCGTGGCCTGGAGGGAAGGGAGCGGGGCACCTGCCTCGTGGCAGGAGCATGTATTCTGATTGCCCAACTTTTCCACAGAGAAAGGCACCTTTCTCTAATTTGTCCAAAGATACATTTCTGACTTAATGTGTTATTTATCTGCTAATGATATATGATTCATTTATCATCTTTAATAATTTTAATTTCCCTCCTGATCAATGCCTTGTAACAAATTCAAACTATATTGCTTGAGTGAGGGAACTACAAATCTCTTCCACTCCATCTCCAACCTCATTCACCAGAAGCAACCACTATAAAAGTTTAGGTCCAGGAAACTGCATTTAAACATTTCTAATGAAGCTGATTTCTATTTAATTATTTAAACCATGATATCAATGTTGTGGCTATTTTAAATTTGTCACTTTCCTAATCTAAATCAACAAAGCTTCATACAAATACCCTCCAAAAAATCAAACTGATTGATATTGAGTTGATTCCAACTCACAGTGACCCTACAGGACTGCCCGACAGGGTTTCCAAGGAGTGGATGGTAGATTTGAACTGCCAGCCTTTTGGTTAGCAGCAGAGCTCTTAACCATCATGCTACCAGGGCTCCTGTACAAATACAGTATTATTTAAATCTTCCCTAAATTACCATTTTCCTTCTCACCTTTATCTAATAGAGTGAAAAATAAATCCTTTCTAGAATGCAGAAACATTAATCTAAAGTGTGAAATAACATTTTTGTAGTTTTTTTTTTTTTTAAGAACTGGCAATAAAAAAACAAAATCACATTTTGTGTAAGGCCTTTAGCTAGTGCCTTAGACCATCTATTCAAAATTTGATTATTTGTGTGTGTGTGTTAAGTTAATCAGAATCCATGTGGAATAAATACACATCTTCTGATTCATATTAAGTAAATATACATGTGTCTTTTAGAAAGTTCTTAAAAAGAAAGCAGCTGATAATTTGCCATCAGTAATGGTTCTCTCCTACTCAATCCATTTTATTTGTATTTCCACTTTGTTTCTACAGACTAAAACTGGTATTGCACTGTTGTATGATGAAGGGTTTGAAAACGCCTACGACGTCCGGCTGAAGCTAACGAAAGAGGTACTAACTATTCAGAAACAAGATGTCGTCTGTGTTAGTGGAAGCAATCACAGTGCAAATGTAAGTGCTTCTGGATCTCCATGCTTCCAGTGGTGTGCTTCAAAAATGCTTTGAATTTATGAGCCAAGAAGGTCTTATTCAGATGAAAGCCATTTAAAAATTATCGTGCAAGAATGGTTGCTAATGGAAAGATACTAGGCCATTTTTTAAATGTTCCTAACTACTGGTGTTGATTATACTCAATTAAAATACTATTTTCAAAGTTGTATCATCTACTCAGAACCCTGGTGGCACAGTGGTTAAGAGCTCAGACTGCTAACAAAAGGTTGGTAGTTCAAATCCACCAGTCACCCCTTAGAAACCCTATGGGGCAGCTCTACTCTGTCCAGTAGGGTTGCTATGAGTTGTAATCAACTCGAAGGCAATGTTTTGGATCATTTACTTGCTCCCTGGCTTTCTTAATTTCTTTGTTAAAACATACCCTTTGAAGAGCTTTAAATAAAAATTAGCCCCAAATATCACAATATGAAATGCAATATATTCTAATTAGAAAATAAAAATGCATAATGAATACCGTGCTTACTAAGGAAACTCTGGTGGCATAGTGATTAAGAGCTACGGCCGCGAACCAAAAGGTCAGCACTTCGAATCCACCAGGTGCTCCTTGGAAGCTCTATGGGGCAGTTCTACTCTGTCCTCTAGGGTCGCGATGAGTTGGAATTTACTGGACGGCAGTGGGTTTGGGTGCTTATTAAAAGAATAATAACTTTAGCGTTTTATCTCAAATGACATGCAATGAAAAATAAAGAAGGTATTCTCAGCGTTAGGTATCAACTTTGTACCTTTGCATCTGTGGCTGTAAGGAAGCATTTTCATGCTGGAAGCATAGTCCTTCTTGGCTTCAGTGGTACTCTTCGCTCACAAATGAAAGTTTCTTAAGGAAAAGAAATTTATTTATTTGATGCAGTAGAATACTGAATAAATATTAAGGAACATATTTTTGACAACTTCTAAGGGTTTAACTCAAAGAGGACTACTGCAAATGGAATATATTATATTAAAATCAAATTCAATTTCCTAATTTTCCTTCTAGTAGGCTTAATAATTTCAGCTTTATGTGCCAGCATTAGTCAGGGGTCCTTTATAAATCTCTCCTTTAATTACATCCCTTAGCTACAAAAAACTGATACTCAAAAAATCATGTAGTTGAAAGGAAGGTCTTCTCAGTGTGTTTTTGAAAATATTTCAACTCATGGTTGGCTCTTTTGGAGGTACAGTCTCTGGAGACCCCTCATGACTAGTCTTCTGAGTCCTCATGACCTTGACCTTGGAAATGAAACAAGCAGGTATTTTTTATCCCATTTGCAATCCTCTGATCAGTATTTCCTGAAGACTAAAGATGCTAGCAAAATTTGATGGTTTTTTTTTTTTTTTTTTTTGAGAAAGTGCTTAGTTTGAGAAAGAACAATATGATTACCCACATATTAGTAATTTCAGATTATATTTGGATCTGGTCTCTATGAGTGGGAATTGACTTGACAGCACTGGGTTTATTTGGATCTTATATGTGTATTGCTGTTTATGAACAGCATTGCCCCTGTCTTCCATTTGAAATCCCCCTTTCTTCTGTTGCCTAGAGCTCAGATCTACCCTGTTCTGCCCCCGTGGCACATTGGCAAGTCCACCCAATTCATGCCACCTCCTCCAGCCTAGGATCCTTTCTACAGTTGTAGGACTGGTGAAAACAAAGAAAAGAGGGTGAAAATGAGTATGCTGCCCTTTCTATTCTTCTTCCCTCACTCTTAGACCCAGACCTGGAACTTATCCTCTCTTGTCTCTCTTCATTCTCCAAACTCCAGTTGCACTTTAAGAGCTCTTATAAAATTCCCACTAAACTCTGAGTCTTACTTCTTTAAAAAAACTGTAGGCAAATCTCATTCCCAACTTAGTCCGATTAGCCCTACCACTATTAGTTTGACAGTTTTTCCTTTCCCCAATGATGGGAGGAGGGAAAGAGGGAGAAACTGAGGAAGAGTTTTTTTGACCCATTTCAAAATTTGCTCTTCCTATTAACAACATTTTAAACTACAGAAAATCTCACTCAACTTACCAGAAAAAATACTGAATTTTTTATACTGTAATAGGGCAGAAAAAAAATACATTACTCTTTTTTTTTTAATATTCCTAAGTATCAGATTTTCTTCCCAAGACTAAGCTCTTGATTAAAATTATAGACTTCTTCCTAAGAAAAAATGAATGTATGCTCATACTTGTGCAATTATGCATACAATTTCAGGGGATTTACTGATACCTGAAAACATCCATGGACTTTAGACTAAAATTCCCTGCTCTCAAAGAGTCAGGGTAGATTAGAACACCTAACTAATATGGATCCCCAACCATTCTCTGCCAGTTTTATTCTTAATAATTATCTTTGTTGCTTTTTAGAAATGTAGTGAACAAATTTGTGAATAAACTTGCATCCCTGTGTTGGAAATTGGGGAAGGGAGGGTGTGAAATTCAGAAAAAATTCTTTTTTTTTTTTTTTTTTTTACAGGAGAACATATTCAGCTACTGAGGTCACAATTTCTTATATATCTCAGTTACGAATTATACTGGGACTAATTCCTTTTGTCTAAAGACAGTTGAAACCCTGCATTCTTCAGTCAGTTATATAAATAAAACTGTTCTTCCCATGAGAATTTATCATGTGTTTGGAGAATGAAAAGGACTACTTTTTAAAAAGGTCAGAGCTATTTCTAGAATCAGAGGTAGAATATCTCTCTGGGGTTCTCAAAACATAGGAATTTTCATTATGTCCACATTATTGAACATTTTTCACATTAACTTTCATCAAGAACCTGGTTGAGAACCATTGTTTTCCATTTTAAATACTTTTAGGATTGGAAATGGAAGAGCTAATCATTCTATGATCCATCAGTAGGATGAATGAGTGGGCCTTTTGGGTTTATAAAGATAAAAAATTAACTATCAGATTCAGCTCAGTACATATGAGATTAAGTACACAATATAGATATTACAGTCAAGCAGAAATGAGCTCATCATTTGGATTACAAGTCGTAGATACTCCTACTGCAAATGATTAGAAATATGTATTATTTTGTGAGCATATTGCATACAGGGATTCACTTAAAACTCCTAAGATAATTATGCAATAGGTACCCTTATGATCCCCATAGTATAGGGGATAAAACTTGGGGATACTGAGGTCAAGTAACTCATTCACTCAGACTTCTATGTTGTCTGACGCATCAGTCACAACTACATAGTTCTACGTGCTACTTCAAAATTCTCATGAAAGTGACATGTACGGTTCAGACTGGTATTTGTAGTTCAAGGTCAGTTTTTACTTAATAGCAAATAGCACTATATAAATGGGTTTTACATTCCCAGCTCAATTTCAGTGTAAGGACCCATGCTGACTTCAAAATCACCCTGCTTTATGATTCAACATTTATCCAGTAGATGAGCTTGTATAGAATTTGGTTGTTTAAAAGCTCAATTCAGAGTTTACACTGAACTTTCAATCTTTGGTTGCACTTATATTTTTGTTTGCTCAGTAGAGAAGAGACATGAAGGGGGGTAGACTTGTGTTTTGTTTTCTTGAACCTACAGAAAAAGTAAACACTATCAGTTAATGATTGATGCAATTTTTATCACATAAAAAAGATGTCAAAATTAAAAAGTTTTTCTGATTCAACATCATAGTTTAGAATCTACAAATCCAATATTTCATTTATTTTCCTATCCTTTCACATCAACATGGCATTTTGAGTGCTTGTAAATCTCATTCTCTAGTTGTATCCTGAAGAAATATGTAATAAGGAAGAGCAAGCTTTTTCTCACATTTCTAGAGTATTTATTTGGATTGTTTATTTATTTTTGTAATTGTGTACATTTGAGATAATTATTTTTTCTAAATGGAAGTTTATGTTGGTGGTTTAAATGACTGTGGTAGGAAAATTAAAATTTGAAAGATGTTTTAATACATGTCTATGTTCTATTTAGTAATTTAAATCATGGCAAGCTTATGAACCCCCCCAACCCGGTGCCATCAAGTCGATTCTGACTCATAGCGACCCCGTAGGACAGAGTAGAACTGCCCCACAGAGTTTCCAAGGAGCACCTGGTGGATCCGCAGCAAGCTTAGAGTTGACATGTATTTTAGAGAATTCCATTTTATCATTTTACTATTGAGGAAATCAAGACTCAAGAAGAGAAAATTATTGATCTAAGATCACAAAGTTAATTACAGAGTTCAGATAAGTAATCTGTTGTACTGCTTTGCCAATTTATAATCTAAGGAATACTGTGTGATAAAATTAGTGAATATAACAACACAAAAAGTCATATTGTGTTCAAAATGTCCAAGGAAGTAAAAGCAGTACCAAACCCTAAAAATGTTACTTGAACTATTGAAAAAGTATAAATATAGGAGGTAATCAGTCACTGAAATTGGCCTTTGCTAATCCAGGGTAACCTAGATATAGTACTTTAATGTGGACTTTGGTAGACAGAACCTAGAGACCTAGCCAGATAGAAGGATTGATCAGAATTTCTCACTTGCATAAAGCAAGGATGCTAAAAATGTCACAACTTTAGTGAGTGAACTTGAAAAAACAAACAAACAAAAAACTACCAAACAGAATGAGTACAGCGGTAATATGCAACTGTCTCATCAGGAAGAAAGAGGAAGAAAAAAAAAAAATATCCCTAAAGAATTGCAACTCTAGTCTCATTTGGGTTTGGTGTGGGAATTTATACACTTAGGTGGCCTGAAGAATCTCAAGTTGACAATTAAGTTTAAAGTGGTGTCAGGTTTGGCGGCCCCCCAGACACTGTACAGAAGCAAAAATGCATATTTTCTCTGGAGGGATGTACTTTAAATCCAGGCCTCAGCTACTTCTCAAGAATAATGTTCAAAGAAGTCTTTGAAGAGTCCACAGAAACCATAAAACCACAAAGAAGGAAATCACCATAAGCAAGAGACAACAGAAGTTTAAAAATTGCAGATACTGCAGAGACATAAGATTCTCAAATTGTCAGATTCATTATATAAACTGTATGATTATTATGTTGGAAGACATAAAAAAATGTTGGAAGACATAAAAGAGGGTCTAAAAAGTGTGGCAAAGGAATAAGTGGTTTTACAGAGTGCTCTGGCAGATGTGAAAAGAAACCTAAGGAAATATATAGAAATAAAAACGAAAACAAATGAAATCACAATCTCAAGTACCAGTTAAATAGCATATTAGAAATGTAAAGAAAGTTAATAAACTATAAAATAGATTTTAATGAATTACACAGGATGAAACACAAAGAGTTGGAAAACCTAAAAGAAAGGTTAAGAGACCTTGAGAACAGAGGGAGATTGTTGAACATTTGACTCAGCAGAGATCCATGAAAAAGAATAGTGAAAATGGAGATGAAGAAATGAGGTCAAAGGGACAATGGAGGAGAATTTTACATAACTAATGAATGACATCAATTCTTAGACTTAGGAGTCCAACAGACTCCAACTGAGATAAATAAAAAGAAGTCTGCTCTTATGATATGCTCGTCTGGTTTTGTTATCCATGTTATGTACTTACTTTGTAAGAAGGTTTTCTCTTTTTTCCATTTTCTGGAAGAGTTTGTGTAGTACTGGTGTAACTGGTGTAGGATTGGAAGGTTTTGTCTGGCTAATGTCATAATGGGCTCAGGCATAACAAGGGTTGTGAGGATGGTGCAGGACCGGGCAGTGTTTTGCTGTGTTGTATGTGAGGTCCCTGTGAGTCGGAATCAACTAGATGGCACCTAACAACAACAACGTCATAAATCTGTGCACTCATATTAAATATTATAATTAGGTCCAGACTATTTTAACTCTGAATTCAAGGCATATCATATGCTGTCCTAACCTAACCTTATAGTATTATAGCTTACTCTTACCCTGTAAATACTGCTTAGATCATTGTCCACACTCCATTATGGACCTCTGCTAGTGTTGCAGATAATTGTGTATTTCCTTTGACACTCCGGTACCTTAATGTCAGAGACCATGCTTTCTTGTGCCTTTGTTTCCCAAATGTATCTTGACATTTTGAAAATGTGTCAGAAGTGTTTTTTGAACAATTGACCAGGTGACTGAATGAGTGGATAAATAGATGCATTTTGGAACATGTAAATTAAGATCACTAAATGACATCTAATAGTGCAGTAATTGAATTGATTGCATGGTTCTGTACCTTCAGGAGGCATTTATACATTGGTTTCGATAAATCACAGTAGCCCACTGAGCTTGTTAAAATTATTTTTTTTAAGTTGGTTCATTACTTATATTACAAGTAATGTGAAGGATATCAAAGAACTGTTATTTTAATTTAAATTAAGGACGTTAAACTCTCCAAAACAGGTGAATTTATTATCAAGACACTTACCAATAGAGTGTGGTATAGTTTCTGATGGATAAATAAAATCTATAATTGCTTGTTTGTAATAAATAGATGATATTTTTCATCCTCTTATCCACTTAAATCTATATCCACATTGTTTTTCCCATTTACTTCTTATTCTTTGGCTCCATAAATTGGCAGTACCTGTACCACTCCATCTATGTTAATATTTTATTTTACAAATTTTTAAGATTCTTACACCTTATATTTATTATATTATACCCTCAAATTTAGACTAATGATTGATCTCCCATAAGATAATTTTTCATTCAGCCAACCTACCCGTAACTTAGTGGCGGCCCTTTTAAACTAAAAAGATGTATTTCCTCATCATATCTTTTCCTGTACTTGAGATTCTGATTAGTAACAGACACTTACTAGTTTCTTAATTTTTCTATTTCCCCCAAACCTCAACCAAAATTCCACTTTTTAAAAAAAATTTCTGTAAACCAAGTTCTACATATATATTTATATAGTAAATTGGCTTGGTCTGTTTACGCATTACCTGTTCTGTCCTGTTAGTTTGAACTTTTGATTCAAAAGATCCCTGTAGTCTACCCAGTCTCATCTGTGTCCTGCTTATGAAGGGTGAACTCAAAGTCTGTCAGGTAAAGATTCAGTAGATATCTTAGGCCTCTTCTCATAACAAACTCATTGACTTAGGACAAATGCTCATATTTGTAAAGTTGTAATGCCATATAAAGATCATTAGTTATTACCTCTGGAAACAAACCAGACATATAATTTTGAGTTTTCATTTTTTTTGTGATTAGCCCACCAGTTGAAGAATCATATAAGATAATTTGAGGTTATAGGCCCATCTCAAATTTTATATATGAGTTATTCACTCACTATAGCATTATTTTGTCCCAGGGGAAATTACCTGTCTACCTACCTATCATCTATCTGTCTGTCTATCTATCTATATCTATCTACCTACCCACACACCCACACCACCTACCTTACCTACCTGTTGACTGACTTGCTTTAAATTAATAGACATCCTGCTTATGTAAATAACTGAATACCCTTCTACATGTGTTAGGGTTAAGGATAAATTCTCCTTTGAAATATTATTTCTCTCAGACTAACAGGGGCCATTGTTCTTTTGCTGAATGGTTCATTTTCAAAAGAATTGTTTCCATAGCATTATGAGCAAGGAGTCCTAACCCTACGCCATGGTGGTGCAGTGCTTAAGAGCTCAGCTGCAAACCAAAAGGTTGGCAGTTCAAATACACCAGGCACCCCTTGGAAACCCTGTGGGGCAGTTACTATGGCAGTGGGTTTGGTTATATTGTTTGTTTTGTTTTATTTTTTAGGGCATCTTTTGTGTATTACATATAGCCCTTTTGCTGCTAAAACCAAAAGCAAACCAAACCTGTTGCTGTTGAGGTAATTCTGACTGATATTGACCCTATAGGGCAGGTTAGAACTGCCCCATAGGGTTTCCAAAGAGCGACTGGTAGATTCGAACTGCTGACCTTCTGACTAGCAGCCAAACGCTTAACTGCTACGCTACCAGGGCAGTGGTAAAGGCAAATCCTAAAGCATCTGATTTGCAAAACATCACAGGTATTGAATGTAGAAAGCTGTAAGATTTAACCGGTGTTTTGAAATTTATCCCAACAGAAGAAAAGTTGGCAGTCTCTTTGAAAAGGACAGTTAATGAAATGTAATCATCAGCAAAATATCTAGAATTTACCTCTAACATAGTCTATACAGTGGCTGACTCTTGTAAATTCTACTTTGTGTCAGCTTTTGATGTTATGGAGTTAGCGCGTTAAAATGCTTTTTAATAGTACCGATATTATTTCTCATTTTAATGAGCAAAATTGTAAGTTAAAAAAACACAAAAACATTAAAATAGTGGATAGCTTGGCCATAGTTCTTATGAAAGTTTACAACAAGGTTTATCTTAAAAATGAAATAATAGTTTGTATATCTCTGTGTGTGTTTGTGTGTGCATGCACTCTTGACAAGGAAATGAAAACACAAAAAATGTTATTCAAATACAACTTTAAACACCTAAAAATCAGAGCAACAAAGGTATCTTGCATAATCTGCTAAACAGGTTTATTATTCTTTCCTTTAATTACATAATTTTTCAAATCAAGAAACAGTTGAAAAGTAATGAAACAAAACCTCATGATATTATCATTAATAGTTATTATATATCAGCATATTACCATATTTGCTTCAGAAGGCTCCATTTTAAAAAAGAAGTAGACTAATGGAAATACACTGGAGCCTCACTCTTCTATCCCTTCACCTGCCATTTTCCCCAGTGGTTATACTGATGGTGTGTATTATTCCATTTAATTTTCTAAATCATTTATATATATATTTGCATGAAGAGCATATATTTTAAAAATTTTATTCACATACATATAAATATTTCCTGCTTCATGTAGATCTATTCTGTTTCATATACAAATAAAAGGTAATTGATATATTTGCTGCATATTCTTGTTTGGATTTAAGCACACCAAGTACAGTTTATATTTTCAATATCTCCAGTCTGTTTATTTCATTAAATCTTACTTTTCAGTGATGAAATAGATTTCTCAAAATAAATTCATCCATATATGCTGAATTTCCTTTGTTAATATTTCAAATAATAAAGTGGAAGGATAATAATGTCTGTTTAGTTACTCATCAGCTTTACGTGAATAATTAAAAACCAAACCTGTCGTCGTCGAGTTAATTCTGACTCATAGCAACATTGTAGGACAGAGTAGAATTGCCCTATAGGATTTCCAGGGGGCAGCTAGTGGATTCGAACTGCCAGCCTTTGCTTAGCAGCCGTAGCTCTTAACCACTGTGCCACCAGGGATACCAACATGAATAATAGTGAAGTTGAAATACTGTATGAATATTTTATTGGTTTAAATTTCATTTAAGAGTTTTAAGGAACTTTTAGAAATCATGCGTAGTGGTGGTTCTCCCCTTCCATGGCGGAGAGGCTAGTTCTATTCCTGGCCAGTGCACATCGTGCATAGCCAACACTCATCTGTCACTGAAGGCCTGCGTGTTGCTATGATGCTGAACGGAAACCCTGGTGATGCAGTGGTTAAGAGCTTCGGCTGCTAACCAAAAGGTAAGCAGTTCGAATTCAGCAGGCGCTCCTTGGAAACTGTATGGGGCAGTTCTACTCTTTCCTATAAGGTCACTATGAGTTGTGGACCTTCCAGACTAAGATAGACTAGAAAGAAAGGCTTCCTGATCCAGTTCCAAAAATCAGCCAGTGAAAACCCTATAGCTCACAGTGGTTTGATCTGCAATTGATGCTGGAGATGGCTCAGCACCAGGCAGCATTTAGTTGTGTTGTGTGTGGGATCTCCATGAGTGGTGACCAAGTAGACGGCAGCTAACGACAACAAAACATTCTTTATTGATTTTTAGATCCCTCTAATATGGATTTGGAGCCCTGGTGGCACAGTGGTTAAGAGCTCGGGTGCTAACCAAAAGGTCAGCAGTTGGAATCTCCCAGCTGCTCCTTGGAAACCCTGTGGGATAGTTCTACTCTGTCCTCTGGGGTCACTATGAGTCGGAATTGACTTGACAGCAATTTTTTTTTTTTTTAATATGACTTTGACTCAACACGTGAATTGAAATCTTAGTATCTTCAAACCTTTAAAAAGTAATTTACATATATCTGATGGGAAATTCAGATTCTTTATCTCACTATATAAACCTTATGTGTTTGAATTATTTAAAAAGAATAAAGAGAGATGCAAAACCTCCATCCTGAGAGATATCTTAAAGAGTGTGGTAATTGAATATCCAACTCGACATAAGAAAAAATGTCTCCTGATTTGCCTGTGCTCCCATCCCCTACACCTATTCAAAATATTAGAATCCATTAACCCTTTGTTTCCCCTGAATTAAAGTACTGAAAGTATTTTCGAACGTATTTTTTTTTCTAAACTAAAATACTTTAGAAAATTCTTTCTCTAAATCCTTAAATTTTTTATTTCTCATTCCAGCCCTTCAATTATACCTTGAAAAAAAAAAATTGCTTTCCTGTGACTGGCCATTCGTACCTGTTAATTTCCTTCTTAACAAGTAAGGTCTGGCTCAGGCGGGCAGTCTCTAAGCAAAACGTCCTGAGAAAAGGGATGGGAGTTGGTTGGAGAGGACCAGGAAGAAGGAGGAGCTGGAGTGTCAGAGTTTCAGATTGTCTGTGTGAGGAGACAGCTTTTGAACTGAATAAGCCCTGCCTGTTGGCAGAGAGGCAACAGGCCTAGTGGCATACTGGCAGAGTGGCAAAAAGCTTATTTTTATAACAGACAGGAATTTGCCTTTCTGGAAGTTGCAGTGTTCAAATCTGAAAACGAGTTTGCAGGTGTCACAAATTTAAATTTAAATTAATGTTAAGTCCATAGTTTAACTGTTAAAATGCGTGCCAAATCATATATCATTCAAAAAGAACCTGAAAAAAACAATATTTTAGACAGCTAGACTAAGAAATCTAATCCGTCAGTGTCCTTACATCATTTTTTTGTTTGTTTGATGAAAACTATATAAAGGATAAGAATGATCTGTCTTAGAAGACAGCTCTATCTCAAAATATTTGTAGTCAGAAGATAATGTGACAATACCTATGTCCTATTAGAATGACTTCAGCTACCAAGATGTAAACATGAATTAAGTGTCAAAACATGGTTTGGGATTAAATGATAAAATACAGAAGAATATTTTCTCAAAGACTTTATCTTATATATATGTAAACAAAAGAACTGGATTCAGTTTGAAAATTTATTGAACAAAATACCTTAGAATTGAGACTTCATTTTTAAGAAGCATTATTATATATTTTGATTGTGTTTTGAATTCATTCCTTGATTAGCGATGAGGCCTCTCAATATGGAAAGTGAAGAAGCCATGTTTCCGTCAACATACATGTCAGTAGAGGAGATCTGGCCGTTATTTTTCTTTTTAGTTGAACGTTCTGTGTCAGTTGGTTTTCTGGGACCTGCAGTTGACTCTAAAAGCATATACCAAATGAACTAATTAAATAATAGCTTATTTTAGTTTAATTAGAAAATAGTTTTTCATAGCAATAGGTTCTGTCTGGATATTTGTTAACAGAACCATCATGAGAAATTCTATTTGTGACTTTAAAATAAAACGATCAGCTCTAGCTTGGCTATAGGATCCTAAATTCGGGCACAAAATAAATATAGTAACTTTAGCTGGGCTGCAGCGTGAACAGTTTTAACTAAAAGCTGCAGAAGTTTTGCTTCCTATTAACTTTTTGTGTTTGAAAAAGTAAAGTAAGTTCTTAGATGTGTTGATATTAAAATCATATTTAGAACCTTAGTAATTATATATATCATCTTCATTTATAAAAACATGACCGCATTGATCGGCCAGATGGTTTCTCCGAACTTTGAAAAACTAGACCTCTTTGATGCTTGAATGAGGTGGTTTTAAAAGAGAGAGAAGAGGAACACCTCTAAGAAGAGACTAAATGCGTCTGAGATTTTTATGGAATTTCATAATTTATAACATACTTTCCACAAATTATCTTTCTTGATTTCCTAGGTAGGAAATGTATTACTATCACCATTTTACAGATGCAGAAACAAAGAGATTTAAATGGTCGGCCCAAATTTGCACAGAAATGGATATTTTAGCAGATTGCATAGAGCAAATATTTGAAGAAATCAAAATAGGAGCTTAGGCAGACTAACAGATAATAGGTTCTTCAAGCTTTATTAAACAAACATTAAAGAACATTAATGATGTAGTTTTTTTTTACCTCACCTGTTAGGAATTAGTCCAGATTTTTGGTAGGAGTTCATTCGTTTTGCCTCAGGTGACCATTTTCTTGATGCTTCAAGAATTTTCTATGAATGAATGAAACAAACCAGAAAAACCAAACCTGTTGCTGTGGAGTCAATTCTGACTCCTTGTGACCCTTTAGGACAGGGTAGAACTGCCCCACAGGGTTTCCAAGGAGCGGTTGGTAGATTCAAACTGCTGACCTCTTGGTTAGCAGCCATAGCTCTTAGCCACTATGCCACCAGCACTGCAGTGAATGAAATGACAGCCGTAAAATGTATGCTACGACTGTTTGGTAAAGTCTACTGAGGCAAACGCCAGCTTGTGTCTTTTCAAAATATATTTTCTCTGACATGTATTTGCTTGCTGTCAGTGAGGTTCAAATGCTTATTTGAAGGCTAAAATTGAAAAACTTCATTGAGCGTAGCAGATATTTCTGGGTAATATAAGGAAACCAGTTGCTTTCAAGATGACTGTCGCTCATGATGACCCCACGCGGGTCAGAATAGGATCGGGGTCCGTAGCATTTCCAATGGCTGATTTTTCGCAAGTCAGTTGTCAGACCCTTCTTCTGAGGTGCCCCTGGATGGACTCAATCCTTCAGCCTTTTGGTTAACAGATGAGAGAGAGAACTATTTGTACCACCCCAATTATCTAATCTACTGTGGCTCATATATATATATTTTTTCTTAGAAGCATATGACATATTATTGAGTCCCACAAAGGAACCATTAGCAGATGGATTCTTTTTATTCCTATTCCCACACTTGGACATGGTGGGATTTCAGTGTTTATTAAATAAACCCGTGAATGAGTGAAGGAATGGGGACCCCCTCCTTCTTTTTGCCTGTTCGTAATCATTGTGAAACACTTACTTAGAAAGCTAAGGTTCTGCGTTTGTAAGAGAGAAAACGGTAGACTTCTGATACATGGGAGTATTTCCCTCTCCCTTCTCAATGGAAACACCCTCCGGAACCATTTGCCATCACAATGGGATTTAAACTACAATCGACTTCTGCTGTCCTTGGTTAAAATATGAATGAAAAGTGTTCCTGGCATTTCAGATAAATACTTAGAATATGTTTCTAGTAGGAAACCATAGTTTTTGTGTTTTAGGAATAACTTTAACTTTTCTATTCACCAGTCTCTTCCATTTGGAATATAGCCTAGGACAAGGAAAAAGACAAAAGTCATTGCTGAGAAGAGAAAGACCCTGAAATAAAGCTCTTTTTCTGTGTATGATTTTATAAGTAGTTCACCGATTAATATTATATGCTCAAAAAAGCTCAAGAGGGAGAGTGAAATTTTAAATTGCAGTGTTATTTAATGTGTTCTCGTAAATACCCTTAATAATAGGTATATTTGCTATAATTTTTTGTTTCTTTACTTTGAGCTCATAATGCACTCATTTGTAAGAATAAAATTACCAATGGATCTTACAGGTTTGGAGAACACATGTTCTAAATGCTGTGACAGGTTTCCTCATCAGCCCATGTTTTTTGCTGGCAGTGAGCACACACCACACGTGGAACATGAGCTCAGGGGTGTTCCTGCTGTTACGTACAGATTTATCCATCCTTCTTCTTACTCCTTCATCTTCCTTTTCCTACATAAACTCTTTTTAAAGAGTCGTTCAGCCTGGAAGCTCTTAAGTTGTCACTTAAAAATTAAAAGGATACATGTCAGTTTCATTATTCCCATAGTATACTTTTGAGGTAAAACCATCCTTTTCTGTATCTATCCATCTAGTCTCAGGACCCTCTCAGTGTTGAGTGGTTCCACCATATCTTGGTGCAGTAGGTTAGAAATGTCTTCAGTCAGTTTAGACTGTAACAAAATGTCTATATATAATTTAATATGTAAAAGATCTGGAGATTCTGAACATTTCAGGAGCCATTTAAGGGCTTATTGTATGTTTAGGTTTTATCATCGCCTTCATTTTTTTTTTTCACCTTGAAATTTAGGCACTATGAACAACAACAAAAAAAATGAACATAGGTCATGAAAAAATATTGACAATTCACGAATTAAGTTGGAAACCCTGGTGGCGTAGTGGTTAAGAGCTACGTCTGCTAACCAAAAGGTCAGCTGTTCAAATCCACCAGGCACTCCTTGGAAACCCTATGGGGCAGTTCTGCTCTGTCCTCTAGGGTCACTCTTAGTCGGAATTGACTCGATGGCAATGAGTTTGATTTTTTTTTCGGTTTTATTTAAAAGTTGGAAACCCTGGTGGTGTAGTGGTTAAGTGCAAGGGCTGCTAACCAGAAGGGTGGCAGTTTGACTCCACCAGGCGCTCCTTGGAAACTCTACGGGGCAGTTCTACTGTCTGTCCTATAGGGCCGCTATGAGTCAGAATCGACTTGATGACAGTGGGTTTGGTTTTTGGTATTTAAAAGTCGACCTAAGCATAATTGAACTAGGCAGAGAAGTATAGTGAAAAGGGAGCAAGTTTTGGAATTAGTAGAAAAAGCTTTTAAAGATAGAGAGACCCAAACTTACATTGCAACTTCTGGAGAACACAGGCAGGTCGTTTCACTTGTCAGAGCCTTCGTTTCTTATATGTAAAATGGCTATAATTTGGCGAACTTTGCAGGATTTTTATATGGGTTTTAAATAATTCATGCAATAGGCCTTGCTTTTATCAATACCTTTATTTCCATATGTGCTGAAGAAAATTGGAGATTTAAAATATTTTTATTACTATAAGGTCACTATAAGTCAGCATCAACCCAAAGGCAGTGGGGTTTTTGGTTATAGTATTTAAGCAATGCTGCTTTGGAAATATATTTTAAACATTTATTTAAGTGTAAATTAAGTTATATATTCATTTTCTGGTAGTGCACTTTAACCTAAACTTAGTTTGTTTTCTAAAATTTTTTAAAGCACAGAACTGTTACACTTCGCAGACAGCCTATTGGCGGCTTGGGCCTGAGCATAAAGGTATGAACATAATTTTACTATTCCTACTTTCCCTTTTTGATGAACGTTTTCATTTTCAAAAAAGTTATGTTAACCGCATATTTCTTCTGTTGACTGTGTCTTTCAGGGAGGTGCTGAACACAAGGTCCCTGTCGTCATATCAAAAATATTCAAAGATCAAGCAGGTAAAAATAGCCAAAATAATTTATGTATACATGGCAATAGTTTATCAGATCATATGTAAAATGATAAAAATTAGCAAATATTTATTTTTACTGATTATTTAAGCTACCATTTGATTTTTGTAGTTGTATATTATTTTTAAAGTATTATTATTATTTGTAATCCCCTGGTATGACAGTGCCCTTTTTCATTTTTGTTGATCCACGAGCGCTTAAGAGAGGTGCTAATTCATGTCTGATACATTGAGTTAGCCTCTAAAGGTACTGATGATTCAGTGGTTGGAAGACTCCAGTTTTCTGAGGGGAATTAAATATAGATGAAAGAACCAGTGGTATTCAGTAGAGTTTCTGAAATAAAGGACTCCGCACGTAAAAGGAAAACAAACTTACTGCAAAATAACAGTGCACTACTCCAAGATCAGATTGTGGAAGTGGAGTCAGAAATTCATTTAGTTCAATATTTGATAAGTAACACTAGTTCATTAATTATCACCTGTATCAACTAAATGAAATATTGGCTACGGGAATAATAATCACAAAAATAACATTTACTGAGAGTTACTGTGTGTAGATGTGGAAAGTAAGGATGGAAGTTTTAGCCACATGTTCCGCTGTTGGGAAGATTGTTGCCCATAAAAGTAGTTGATTTTCTGGTATACACCTTCTCCTCAATTACCAACTCTGTCGTTATCCCGCATTTTGCATTTACAGCAATAGTAAAAATTCTACTCCCAACTATTTTGTGTCCTTCAGGCAGTAACGCATGCTGAGAGGTGAGACAATAGCAAGTCTGGCTGTGAGAGTTAAGGTTACATGTCGACGTGGCCGGGCCATGATGTTCAGTAGTTTGGCAGTTAGCTAATGATGTACAGGCATACGTCATTTTATTGTGCGTCACTTCATTGCGCTTCACAGACACTGTGTTTGTTTACAAATTGAAGGTTCGTGGCAACCTTGTGTCGATCGAGTCAGTCAGCAACATTTTCCCAACAGCATGTGTTCACTTCGTGTCTCTGTGTCACCTTTTAGTAATTCTTGAAATATTTCGTACTTTTTCATTATTATTACATCTGTTGTGGTGATCTGTGATCAGTGATCTTTGATGTTATTGTGTAATTGTTTTAGGGCGCCATGAACCGCACTCATAAAAGACAGTAAACGTAGTCGATAAATGCTGTGTATATTCTGACTGCTCCACCACCTGCCTGTTCCCCATCTCTCTCCCTCTCTCCTCAGGCCTCCCTGTTCCCTGAGACATGGCAATATTGAAATTAGACCAATTAATATCCCTACAGTGGCCTCTAAGTGTTCAAGTGAAAGGAAGTGTAACACATCTCTTGCTTTAAATCAAAAGCTTAAAAATGATTAAGCTTAGTGAGGAAAAAAAGACACGCTAAAAGCCGAGATGGGCAGAAAGCTGGGCTTCCTGAACCAAGTGTTTAGCCAAGCTGTGAATGCAAAGGAAAGGTTCTTGAAGGAAATGAAAAGTGCTGCTTCAATGAACACACAAATGATAAGAAAGTGAAGCAGCCTTATTGCTGATATGGAGAAAGCTTTGGTGGTCTGGATAGAAGATCAGACCAGCCACAACATTCCCCTTAAGCCAAAGCCTAATCCGGAAAAAGTGCTAACTCTTCAATTCTGTGAAGTCTGAGAGAGGTGAGGAAGCTGCAGAAGAAAAGTCTGAAGCTAGCAGAGGTTGGTTCATGCGGTTTAAGGAAAGAAGCCATCTCCATAACATAAAAATGCAAGAAGAGTAGCGAGTGCTGGTGTAGGAGCTGCAACAAGTTATCCAGAAGATCTACCTGAAACAATTGGTGAAGGTAGCTTTAGATAACTGGTGAAGGTAGCTACACTCAACGACAGATTTTCAGTGTAGACGAAATAGCTTTATGTTGGAAGAAGATGCCAACTAGGACTTTCATAGCTAGAAAGAAGTCAATACCTGGCTTCAAAGCTTCAAAGGACAGGTTGACTCTCTTGCTAGGGGGTAATGCAGCTGGTGACTTTTAATTGAAAAAAAAAAAATTTTTTTTTTTTTTTTTAATTGAAGCCTGTGCTTATTTATCATTCCAAAAATCCTAGAGCCTGTAAGAATTATGCTGAATCTACTGTACCCGTGCTCTATAAATGAAACAGCAAAGCCTGGATGACAGTACATCCAGGTTTACTGAATACTTTAGGCACACTGTTGGGACCTAATGCTCAGAAAAAAAAAAAGATTCATTTCAAAATATTACTGCTTATTGCCAAAGCACCTGTTCACCCAAGAGCTCTGATGGAGATGTACAAAGAGATCAATGTCGTTTTCATGCCTGCTAACACAGCATCCATACTGCAGTCCATGGATCAGAGTAATTTTGATTTTCAAGTCTTAGTATTTAAGAAATACTTTTCATAAGGCTATAGAGCTAGTCATTCCTCTGATGGATCTCGGCAAAGCAAATTGCAAAACTTCTGGGAAGGATTCACCATTCCAGATGCCATTAAGAACATTTGTGATTCACAGGAAGAGATCAAAATGTCAACATTAACAGGAGTTTAGAAGCAGTTGATGCCAACCCTCATGGATGACTTTGAGGGGTTCAGGACTTCAGTGGAGGAAGTAACTGCAGATGTGGTGGAAACAGCAAGAGAACCAGAATTAGAAATGGAGCGTGAAGATGTGACTGAATTGCTGCAATCTCATGATAAAGCTTTAATGGATGAGCAGTTGCTTCTTATGGATGAGGAAATAAAGTGGCTTCTTGAGATGGAACCTACTCCTGGTGAAGATGCTGTGAACATTGTTGAAATGACAACAAAGGATTTAGAATATTACATAAACTTAGTTGATGAAGCAACAGCAGGGATTGAAAGAATTGACTCCAATATTAAAAGAAGTTCTACTGTGGATAAAATACTATCAAACAGCATCGCATGCTACAGGGAAATCTTTCGTGAAAAAGTCAATCAATGCGGCAAACTTCCTTGTTTTTCTATTTTAGAAAATTGCCACAGCCACCTCAACCTTCAGCAGCCACGACCCTGATCAGTCAGTAGCCATTGGTATCAGGGCAGGACCCTCCACCAGCAAAAAGATTACAAATAGCTGAAGGCTTAGATGATGATGAGCATTTTTTAGCAATAAAGAATTTTTTAAATTGAGGTATGTACATGTTTTTTCAGACATAATGCTATTGCATACTTAATAGACTACAATATAGTACGAATATAACTTTTATATGCACTGGGAAACCAAAAAATTGTTGTGACTTGCTTTAATGAGATATTTGGTTTATTACGGTGGTCAGGATCCGAACCTGCAATATGTCTTAGGTACACCTGTACCTTGGCAGTTATGTAATAATGTAACTTGGCAGTTATGTAATTGTGTAACTTGCCAGTTATGTAATAATTTGACTTGGCAGTTGTACAATAATGTAGTCATCCTCTATTTTGTGATCTGATGTGGTCATCCTTCATTTTTGTATAACACCGATTTCATATAACGACCTGGTCTTTGGGACCTAACCATGCTGTTAAGTGAGGAAAGGGTGTAATAAAATTACTTCATTAAAAGGCATATATCTAAGTAGCTCTTTATAGGATTCTCAGCTTCTCTTGTGGCTGGCCTTCTTTACCACCTGCTGTCTAGCTGGTCTCAACACTATTCTATCAGCTTGCCCCTCCCGCACCCCAGTCAGCTCCTCAGGTTGTAGTTGCTGTTAGTGATCATTGATTCTGGCTCATTGGGAGCCCAGTGTGCAGAGAGGGACTTTACTCCATAGTGTTTTCAAGTTTGTAAATTTCAGAAGCAGATTTCCAGGCCTGTCTTCTAGAGTGCCTCTGGGTGGGTTCGAATCACCACCTTGTGGCTAACTGTCGAGCACTTAGCCTTTTGGGCTTCCCAGAGACTCCTTTTGATTTGTCCTGATTTATCTAGGAGCAGAGGGAGGCTCATCACCCTGACTATACAAACCACTGGTGGTGGAGGATGGGCACTTTGATTAATCTGTATCTTCTGCCTGATAAAAATTCTACGTTGAGGAAAAATGAAAGAAAAAGCTTTTTCAAGAAGACTTTGAAGGCTGAATTGGTAAAGGAAGTAAAAGAGGGGCCACCAATGGAGGTGGGCTTGGCTTAGTGAGCTCGTATAACATAATACTGAAAAAAAAAGAGGTTTACTGTGTCCTCCATTTGACTGCATTTCCAAAGGATGATAGCGCCACTCTCCATAGGAATATGCAGGATGTGGTTGAAGGGCGGAGAAAAATAAGCTCATATTTTTTTCTAAAAACTTGCTTACTTGTTTCCCTTGATTTTACACTCCTGATATTTCTGCCATGGCCTTTTACTTTCCTATATCCAAACAATATATCACATTGTTACCACAGTCAATGTGCTTATTGGAAAAGCAAAAAAATCTCCAACTTGGGAAAATGTTCATCATTCTCTCCTCTGAAGATACAATTAAATTAATGATATTGGATGATGATAAAATTAGAGTCCATAGAACCATCCGTATCTATGCCTATGACGAAAGTTAGTGGTAATACCATTTTGCTGTAGAGATTCTGTAAATGGAACGAGCCTTTGCCCACAATAACTTTTAATGATTTTGGGGGAAAAAAGGGCTTTAGCAAAATGATTCACCACTCAATTTGCACCTGCCTAAAGACACATTTCACCAAAAGGACACTTAGCAGTCAGTTTGACAGTGCACATCTTTTCCCCTTTCAAGTGAGTCTACAAAACCTGCCTTTAAAGTTTACAACAGACAGGATTCTATTTAATCAGGGATTGGGAACTGACGAGCCCACAGACACAGCTGTCATCATCAGCCGTAGGGAAGGGAGCTTCTTCTCAAGGAAACCTTCTCATTTGTAGGTTAAGGTAGAAACAAAAGTTCATAACACGTTTTCATGCTGTTTTTGGTAGTAACACAAAATAATTTCAGTTTTATGAGAAATAAAGTTTTAATTGTAAGCACAAATAGCAGAAAAAGTGAAAGAACTATGCAAGCCTCTGAATAAAATGATCATTCTCTTGGAGGTTTTTAAAGCATCTCAGAATAAATATTAGGATTCAGTTGCAGTTAAGTGTTTCTGTTGTATCTATCAAGCTTATAACTGTAAAATTGACAGGCAGTGCAGAAGCTAAGTGCCGCTGTGCATTTAAAGTTACATTCTACAAGGGAGAAATAAATCGATCCGTTATTGAATTAGGCATGTGTAATTACTTCTGCACCACCGTAAGCCATCTGGTTGACTGATTAATAATTGAAAGTAACTAAGACCTAGTATGTTCCCAAGACTTATCAATTTCTAGGACCAAATCATATTGACGCAACATTCATGTGAAATTTGAGATTTGTATTTCCTGTTAATCGTCTTGAAACCTGTCTACCATAGATGACCTTGCTGGCATTTGAATAGCAGTGGCATGACTTTCAGCATCACAGCAACACGCTCCCATAGTACAACAAACTGACAGACCCATGGGGGAAAATCTCACTATCATTAGTCAGAACAAGGCCAGGACTACAGAACAGACCATCAATTGCTCATATGTGCGTTCAAGTTGAAGTTAAAGAAAATTAGAACAGGTCCACAAGAGCCAAAATACGACCTTGAGTATATCCTACCTGAATTTAGAGACCATCTCAAAAACAGATTTGACACACTGAACGTTAATGACCAAAGACCAGACGAGTTATGGAATGACATCAAGAATATCACACATGAAGAAAACAAAAGATTCTGAAACTTGCTCTTGAATGTTAGCTAGCTAAAGCAAAGGTAAGAAATGATGAAGTAAAAGAGCAGAACAGAAGATTTCAAAGGGCGGCTTGAGAAGAGAAAATAAAATATTATAACAACACGTGCAAAGGCCTGGAAGTAGAAAACCAAAAGGGAAGAACATGCTCAGCATTTCTCAAGCTGAAAGAACTGAAGAAAAAATTCAAGTCTCCAGTTGCAGTATTGAAGGTTTCTGTGGGAAAAATATTAAATGACTCAGGAAGCATCAAAAGAAGATGGAAGGAATACACAGAGTCACTATACCAAAAAAGAATTGGTCGATGTTCAGCCATTTCTGGAGGTAGCACATGGTCAGGAACCGATGGTACTGAAGGAAGAGGTCGAACCTGCACTGATGTTGTTGTTAGGTGCCGTCGAGTCGGTTCCGACTCATAGCGACCCTATCCACAACAGAACGAAACATTTCCCCGTCCTGTGCCATCCTTACAATCATTGTTATTCTTGAGCTCATTGTTGCAGCCACTGTGTCAACCCACCTCCTTGAGGGTCTTCCTCTTTTCTGCTGACCCTGTACTCTGCCAAGCATGATGTCCTTCTCCAGGGACTGATCCCTCCTGACAACATGTCCAAAGTATGTAACATGCAGTCTCGCCATCCTTGCCTCTAAGTAGCATTCTGGCCGCACTTCTTCCAAGACAGATTTGTTCATTCTTTTGGCAGTCCATGGTATATTCAATATTCTTCGCCAACACCCTAGTTCAAAGGCATCAACTCTTCTTCGGTCTTCCTTATTCATTGTCCAGCTTTCACATGCATATGATGTGATTGAAAATACCATGGCCTGGGTCAGGCACACCTTAGTCTTCAGGGTGACGTCTTTGCTCTTCAACACTTTTGAAGAGGTCCTTTGCAGCAGATTTACCCAATGCAATGCGTCTTTTGATTTCTTGATTGCTGCTTCCATGGCTGTTGATTGTGGATCCAAGAAAAATGAAATCCTTGACAACTTCAATCTTTTCTCCATTTATCATGGTGTTGCTCATTGGTCCAGTTTTGAGGATTTTTGTTTTCTTTATGTTGAGGTGTAATCCATACTGAAGGCTGTGGTCTTCGATCTTCATTAGTAAGTGCTTCAAGTCCTCTTTACTTTCAGCAAGCAAGGTTGTATCACCTGCATAATGCAGGTTGTTAATGAGTCTTCCTCCAATCCTGGTGCCCCATTCTTCTTCATATAGTCCAGCTTCTCGGATTATTTGTTCATCGTACAGATTAAATAGGTATGATGAAAGAATACAACCCTGATGTACACCTTTCCTGACTTTAAGCCAATCAGTATCCCCTTGCTCTGTCTGAACAACTGCCTCTTGATCTATGTAAAGGTTTCTCATGAGCACAATTAAGTGTTCCGGAATTCCCATTCTTTGCAATGTTATCCATAGTTTGTTATGATCCACACAGTCGAATGCCTTTGCATAGTCAATAAAACATAGGTAAACATCCTTCTGGTATTCTCTGCTTTCAGCCAGGATCTATCTGACATCAGCAATGATATCCCTGGTTCCACGTCCTCTTCTGAAACTGGCCTGAATTTCTGGCAGTTCCCTGTGGATATACTGCTGCAGCCATTTTTGAATGATCTTCAGCAGAATTTTGCTTGTGTGTGATATTAACGATATTGTTCTATAATTTCCACATTCGGTTGGATCACCTTTCTTGGGAATAGGCGTAAATATGGATCCCTTGCAGTCAGTTGGCCAGGAAGCTATCTTCCATATTTCTTGGCATAGACGAGTGAGCACCTCCACTGAAGGCACTGGCAAAAAAACAAGTCTCCAGGAATTAACAGAATACCAATTGAGATATTTCAACAAACAGATGCAGCACTGGACGTACTCACTCAACTATGCCAAGAAATTTAAAAGACAGCTACCTGGCCATCCAGTTGAACGAGATCCACATTTATGCCCATTCCCAAGAAAGGTGATGTATCCAAATGCAGAAATTATTGAGTAATATCGTTAATTTCACATGCAGGTGTCATTTTGCTGAATATCATTCAAAAGCGGCTGCAGTAGTACATCGACGAAGAACTGCCAGAAATTCAACCTGGATTCAGAAGAGGACATGGAACCAGAAATATCATTGCAGATGTCAGATGGATCTTGGCTGAAAGCAAAGAATACTAGAAAGATGTTTACCTGTGTTTTATTGACTATGCAAAGGCATTCGACTGTGTGGATCATAACAAATTATGGATAACACTGGGAAGGATGGGAATCCCGGAACACTTAATTGTGTGCATGAGGAACGTGTATACAGGCAGGTCTTTCTCACAGAGCAAGGGGATACTGTGTGGTTTAGAGTAAGGAAAGGTGTGCGTCAGGGTTGTATCCATTCACCGTACTTATTCAATCTGTATGCCAAGCAAATAATCTGAGAAGCTGGACTATACGAAGAAGAATGGGGCATCAGAATTGGAGGAAGAGTCATTAAAAACCTGCAATATGCAGATGACCCAACCTTGTTTGCTGAAAGTGAAGAGGGCTTGAAACACCAATGAAGATCAAAGACTATAGCCTTCAGTATGGATTATGCCTCACTGTAAAGAAAACAAAAATCTTCACAACTGGATCAGTAAGCAACTTTATGATAAATGGAGAAAAGATTGAAGTTGTCAAGGATTTCGTTTTACTTGGATCCACAATCAACACCCATGAAGTCAGCAGTCAGAAATCAAAGGACGGATTGCACTGGGCAAACCTGCTTTAAAAGACTTCTTTAAAGTGTTAAAAAGCAAAGATGTCACCTTGAAGACTAGGGTGCTCCTGACCTAAGCCATAGTGTCTTCAATTGTGTAATATGCATGTAAAAACTGGACAATGAATAAGGAAGACCGAAGAAGAATTGATGTCTTTGAATTATGGTATTGATGAAGAATATTGAGTGTACCATGGACTGCCAAAAGAAGGAACAAATCTATCTTAGAGGAAATACAGCCAGAATGCTCCTTAGAAGCTAGGGTGTTGAGACTATGTCTCACATACTTTGGACATGTTATCAGGAGGGATCAGTCCCCAGAGAAGAACATTGTGCTTGGTAAAGTAGAGAGTCATTGAAAAAGAGGAAGACCGTCAAGGAGATGGATTGCCACAATGGCTGCAACAATGGGCTCAAAGTTAGCAATTGTGAGGATGGCGCAGGATCAGGCAGTGTTTCATTCTGTAGTATGTATGGTGGCTATGAGTCAGAAAGACTTGGACATCACCTAACGACAACAACATCAGTCGTCTTGGAATCTGTGGGTGGTAAAAAAGTTTTAGCGCTCAGCTGCTAACCAAAAGGTTCTCGTCCACTCAGAGACACCTCGAAAGAAAGGCCTGGTGATTGACTTCCAAAAAATTAGCCATCGAGAGCCCTGTGGAGCACAGTTCTACTGTGACGCACATGGGGTTGCCAGGAGTTGAAATCAGTTTGACGACAGTTGGTTTTGGTTATTAGTCATCATGTTACCCTGGATGCCTCCCAAGATCCTGAAGTTCACTAAGTCTCAAATGAAGTCATCGTCTTTCACTCACATCTACTCTCACTCCTGTCATTTCAATTGTTTCAGTCGCCCAAAGCTGAAACTTTATCTCCCCAATCATACTGGCCACCTCATCTTGCCAGTTTATTCCCTCCTCTCCATTATCACTAGTACCTTGTTTCAGACCCCATGAATGCTTTGGAGATAACTTCCTAACTGTTCTCCTTGTTCTCTAGCCTGTTTCACCATTATAGCCCATCCATGAATTATAAAGGGTGTTTCAGATACACATTTCATCATTTCTTTGATGTATTTAGGCACTATATTCTAACCTCTTTGCAAGCCTTTCATAAAATACCTCAGTGGAAAGTGAGCTTTTATAGATCTGAGATTCAGCTAATTTATTCTAAGTCATCAGTGTCTGGCACGGGATGAAGTGTTTTACAGACATGGGGAGGTCCCTAGTTGCCATGAATCTTATGTGTGAAACTGATATAAGAGTCTGGGTATCAGGTTGAAGCAGGGAGAGAGAGTGTAGAAACTTAGGAGGTCTGTATTCTGTGATCCACATATGCTGTAGAACATGGGTGTAAAAGTAGCAAGCAGATACCAATTACCAAACTGATCGTAGAGTAACCACATGAATTAGGAACTAAGACGGGGAGATCAAAAACTCAGGATAAGTAATTGGTAGAACTGGGAATACCAGCTAATCCTAAGAGAGACTGTCTGTGTGGTACCCTGGTTTTAAATATTCTTCTTGATATGGGAAGGCGTTTAATCATCCCCAGCAGAAAGGCCTAGGTATTTAGGAACTACTCTTCAGCTCTCGTTCTCTTACCACAGAACCTAGGGAAGTCAGTTAGCCTGACAATCCTCCCAGCATCATATTTAGGACAGAGGCAGTTTCAAACTATTAGATCAACACAGAATATAAAACCAAATATTCCTTCCTTTACGCATGAATTTTGCCAACCATATTCAGCAAATAACTTCTATGGGTAAGACATTGTTCTGGGCATCCAGCAGGAAACAATACAAAGCCCTTATCATTATAGAGTTTGCATCCCACTGTAGAAAGATGATGTACAAACATATAAAATACTTTCAGGTAATGATAACTTCTATAAACAAAGTTAAGCAATGTTACGGAGTATAGAGTGACAGAGAATCACTATTTTTTATAACGTGGTCAATGGCAATCTTTATTTGGGTGACATTTAAGCAAATGTTTGAATAAAATGAGGGAGTGAGCTATGAATGCATCTTTAGGAAGAGCACTCTGAACAGAGAGAAGGGGGAGGGCAGCGGCCAGCATTCGTATAGGAATCAGCTTGTTTGTTGAGTGTGATGGTTATGGTTGTGTGTCAGCGTGGCTGGGCCATGATTCTCAGAGGTTTGACGGTTAGGATGTAGTTTTAACAGTTATATAATAACATAATCACCTCCATGATGAGATCTACTATAAGCAGCCGATCAGTTGAAAAGGAGTGTCCTTAGGGATGTGGCCTGCATTCAGTACATGTGGACTTTCTGGCAAAGCTCGCTGGCTTTGCTCTGTTCTGGATGCTGCATTCTGCTCGTAGTCATATAACCTCTGGTTCTTGGGACTTGAGCCAGCAACCTGCCATCTGACCTGCCAGTCTTGGGTTTGTCAGCCCCTGCAGTTACGTGAGTCAGGAGAAGCCCCAGCCTGACATCTCACCCACGGAATTAGAGCTTTCCAGCCTCTACATATATACATGCTTCACTGATTTTGCTTCTCCAGAGAGCCCAGCCTAAGGCAAACAAAATGGAAACCTGTTGAAGGAAACAGTAAACTGGGAGAGAGGGGCTGGAGGAGGGGACCAGTAGAGAAGCAGGACAGGGCACCAGCCAGGTAGCACAGCATTCGGGGCTTTGAAGCCTCGGAAACAATTCTGGATTTTATTCCCTAAGTAAGAGGAAGTTGTTTTAGGACTTTCAAAAGTAGAGTAAGATCTGTTCTACATTAAAAAAAAAAAAAATCATTCTGATTGTTACAGGAGAATACATTCTAGAGAGAAAAAGTGGTAGCAGGTAGACAAATGAGAAAGTCATTGTAATACAGACAAGAGATTATGGTGCCCTGCAGTTAGGTGATACTGGTATCTCTGAAGATTAGAAGTCAGATTCTGGATGTACTTTGAAGGTAGAGCCTCAAAAGAAAGCACCACACGCATACACGACACGTGCCTAGGTAACAAGGCATATTTGGTGCTTAAACACCCGTTGCCATGAAGTTGATTCTGATCCATAGCGACCCTTTAGGACAGAGTACAACTGCCCCATAGGGTTTCCAAGGAACAGCTGGTGAATTTGAACTGTCGACCTTTTAGTTAGCAGCCTGAGCTCTTAACCACAGTGCCACCAGTGGCTCCTGTATGTAGCTAGGATCGGGAATTGGGATTGGTGGGTCGTATCTTAGTAGTTCTAGGAAACCCTGGTGGTGTAGTGGTTAAGAGCTGTGGCTGCTAACCAAAAGGTTGGCAGTTTGAATCCCCCAGGTACTCCGTGGAAACTCATTGGGGCAGTTCTACTCTGTCTTGTACGGTTGCTGTGAGTTGAAATCGACTCGACGGCAATGGGTTTGGTTTTTGGTTTTTCTAGTAGTTCTCTGTTCAACTTTTTGAGCAACTGCCAAACTGTTTTCCACAGTGACTGTATTATTTTACATTCCCACCAGCAATTGATGAGGTTTCCAGTTTCTAACAACATCCTCAATACTTGTCTTTTTGATCATTGCCTTTCTAACTGGGGTGAGGTGGTATCTCATGGTGGTTTTAATTTGCATCTCCCTAATGGCTAATGACTTTGATCATCTTCTCTTGTGCTCGTTGGCCATTTGGATATCCTCTTTAGGGAAATGTTTAAACAAAATTTTGAAAATAATTTTCTTAGACTGATTACAAATTTCAGTTTATTTAATTAGTGAAATACTTTAAGTTGTGATTATATATTTCTATAGCTGATTTTTTTGAACACTCATACTTTAGAAGATAAAATACCTGTGAAAACTACGATTACATTTATTTCTTTGTTTAGTTATTAGATATTTACTGAGCTCTGTGTGCCAAGCACCATGCTTGGTGGTAATAATACAATAGTGAAAAAAAGAGGCTAATTTCTTGCTTTCACGGAGTGTACATGACAGTGGGGGAAGACAGACAACAAGCAAAGATATAATTAAAAATTGTGTCAGGTGTGGATATGGATAGCACTCTGAAGAATTTTAGCTAATACCTTCTGTGTTCCAGGCATTAATCATATGACCTTCAACTACTCTATGAGATAAAGTACTACTATAATTGTATAAAATTGGCCAGGGACACACAGTTGACAAATGACCCAGGAAGCCTGTGACCTGTGTCTTTGCACTTACCTATTACCTTGTACTGATGCTCTTAAATCATTTATAAAGAGTCAGCACAGTGGATTTAAAACATTTCTTCATTATCTCTTTACTTATATTTGTGTACTCCTTGTAGTATTGCTATACCTATATTGATTTTTTTTTATATTGATTTTGCCTAGGATTAAGCAATATTATTTTGATAACTTCCTGAGGATAGTAATAGTAAAACAACTAGATTAAAAAAAGAAAAAGTATCTTTTCAGACCATCCGGGTTCTCAATGCATGGGCTATTCAATTATTGATTATTCAACTGAATATGTGATTTGATTGATTTTCTCAAATGAATTTAAAAATAAAGTCTTTTCAGTAAACTTTCTTTTTATAAACATCTTTTGTTAAGTCAGTAATACTTTTAAAGTCCATACTTCATATAAGTTTTAGATTTTTGCTACTTCACATGTACCCCTGGGAAAAGAAAAAAGGGAAAAGGTTTATTTCGTAATTCCACCTTGAGCAGTTTAATGTAAGTCTCTTCCTATTATCATTATGTATTTCCTTGATATTTCAGCATTATGAAAACGTGTTTATTCAGCTCTAGGTAGGAATGTTTGGCTGTGAAAGAAATCTCAGTTTATGGTGACTTAAAGAAATAGAGGCTGATTTTTATCGCTTAACACGAATTCCCACTGTCTGATGATGTCATGGTCCCAGTGTCCTTCCTTCCTTTTGCTGAGCCATCCTTAGTTTGTGGATTTTAGCCTCATGCTTGTTGCCTCATATTTGCAAAATGCTGTGTTTCAAGACAAAATATCTTTATTCCAGGTAGGAAAAAAAAAGGGAAAAGAATGAACCTCTCCCCCAAAAGCTTCATCTTTTTATTCACAAAGGAAAGCTCTCCCAGGACACTTTCCTCTACATCTCATTAGTCAAAAGTGACCCCAAGTCCCCCATAAAAAGGTCAAGAAAATGGATTTTCTATGACTTACTTAGGCAATCATATTTCATCCCCTGAATATAGGGACTCTGTAGAGTCTACTTTAACTGAAACCAAGAGAACTCTGCACTCTACCTGAGCAATATGAAGAAATTGGGGCTCTGTAATCAGGGTGGCATGATTGGTGGTGGATGGGAAAGCATGGGAAAGGCACTGCCATATAGCTCTACTTGCATTTCATGATCATCACTTGTACAATCCAGAAGTTTCATTTCTTAGGAAGCAAAGTCTGTTGACTTAGCTCTACTCTTCAAGATACTTGACTAACCTTTATTTTGGGGCACAGCATTGAGCTTTTCTGCTTGTTTATTATTTATCACTGATTCTTCATGTACTTTTGAAAAAGTACCTACTTTGTTTTTACCCTTTCTTAGCTAACCTACTTTCTGGTGTTGTTTCTTCTTTCATCTTCTGTTCACAAAGCACGTCACTGCCTTCTCAGCATGGTGCACTGGTGGGTAAGGAATGCAGTGGGGGAAAAGGGAAAATGGTTCCCTGTCCACTTGTCCCAACACATTGAAACAGCTACCTGCCAGGAAGTCTGTTTTCTTTTAGTGGAGAAGAATTTGAGAGAAAAAAATCTTGGATTTAGTAATGCAAATGAAAGTTGGCGATAGTCAGAATATAGCTACTTCAGGTGTTTGCCCAATTAATAGAGTGAGCTACAAAATGTTGTTTTTTTTAGCATTCTAAATCCACACTTTGTTTTCTAATTTACTCTATTTGTTATATAATATTTTCTTAAAGTGTGTGGTTTAACCAGAATTGAGACTTTTCACTCCTTTTGCTAATAATTAACTGTAGTCATCAATTTTTTACTAGCTGGACATAATCTTAGAAATAATGTAGCAAAATCCACATTATTCAAATTAGGAAACTAAAGTATCCCATAAAAGTTAAATCAGAAAGGAGCTTCGATTAGTCTTCAAGTCTCTTATTCTTTTGATACTTCCCAAATACGGAATGGAGGTTATGCTATATTTCCATTATGGAGAAATAACTAAAACTTACATAGGAAATGTCAGTACCTTTACAGACTTTTTTTTTAATATTAGCACAAAGGGAAGTGGGGGTCAGTGAAAGTAATGAAGAACTTAGAGCTTGGACACCTAGATCCTAGTACAGTGTTTCTGTAACTGTATGTAATGTCTTTATCCTCCACTCCCTCCCTCCCTTCTTTCCTTCCCTTCCATATCTCTTAATGTATTTGTTAAGTACTAATTTGGGCGCCTAGTACCTTGTTAGTGTCCAGGGACATAGAGATGAGTACTACAGTACTCCTTATTCTGGAGACACTAACAGTCAAATGAGAACAACTGTAAACCAATAATTGAATATATATATACACACATACATGTGCTCACATGTATATATACATGCAGTTTGCAATGTGCATATAGGTGTATGTGAGTGTGTGTGTACATATGAGTGTGTGTATATGTGTGAAAGAGTGTTGGGAGTGTTTGTGTGAGTGTGTGTGTGTGTGCATATACATATATTTGTAGCTTGTGATATCTCCCAAATATTTTTTTAATTAAATGGCACCCAGCATGTAATCTTTAGCTGAAAAATTAAACTTCAAAAATAGTAGATTATGTCTCTGAACTTTAGAGTAAATTTGTTTTTTCAGATATTCATGATGAAATGTACTAAGCTTATATGCTAGAATTAGAGAGACTTGGTACTAGAAATTGGGAAGGCTACACATGAGAACCCATTGCCGTCCAGTTACTTCTGACTTATAGCGACCTTGTAAAACAGAATAGAATTGCCCTATAGTGTTTCCAAGGAGTGGTTGATGGATTTGAACTGCTGACCTTTTGGTTAACAAACTCTAAACCACTATGCCACTAAGAGTAGATTTCAAGCATTGAACACTAATGACCGAAGACCAGACAAGTTGTGGAATGACATCAAGGACATCATACATGTAGAAAGCAAGAGGTCATTAAAAAGAAAGAAAAGACCAAAATGGATGTCAGAAGAGACTCTGAATCTTGCTCTTGAGTGTCGAGTAGCTAGAGCAAAGGGAAGAAATGATGAAATAAAAGTGCTGAACAGAAGATTTCAAAGGGTGGCTGAAGAAGACAAAGTATTACCAAAAGGAAAGAACACGCTTAGCATTTCTCAAGCTGAAAGAACGGAAGAAAAAATCCAAGCCTTGAGTTGCAATACTGAAGGATTCTACAGGGAAAATATTAAATGACACCAGAAGCGTTAAAAGAAGATGGAAGGAATACAGAGTCACTATACCAAAAAGAATTGATCGACGTTCAACTGTTTCAGAAGGTAGCATATGATCAGGAACCAATGGTACTGACGGAAGAAGTCTAAGCTGTACTGAAGGCATTGGCAAAAAACAAGCCTCCAGGAATTGACAGGATACCAGTTGAGATGTTTCAACAAATGGATGTAGCACTGGAAGTGCTCACTCATCTATGTCAAGAAATTTGGAAGTCAGCTACCTGGTCAGCTGACTGGAAGAGATCCATATTTATGCCTATTCCCAAGAAAGATGATCCGACTGAATGCAGAAATTCTCAAACAATATTATTAATATCACACGCAAGCAAAATTTTCCTGAAAATCATTCAGAGATGGCTGCAGCAGTATATCAACAGGGAACTGCCAGAAATTCAAGCCGGATTCAGAAGAGGACATGGATTGAGGGATAGCACTGCTGATGTTAAATGGATCCTGGCTGAAAGCAGAGAATACCGGGAAGATATTTACCTGTGTTTTATTGACTTTGCAAAGGCGTTCAACTGTGTGGATCATAACAAATTGTGGATAACATTGCAAAGAATGGGAATTCCAGAACACTTAATTGTGCTCATGAGAAACCTATACATAGATCAAGAGGCAGTTTTTTGAACAGAACAAGGGGATACTGCATGGTTTAGGGTCAGGAATGGTGTGTGTCAGGGTTGTATCCTTTCACCATATCTATTCAGTCTGTATGCTGAACAAATAATCCATATGAAGAAGAAAGGGTCATCAGGATTGGAGAAAGACTCATTAATAACCTGCAATATGCAGATAACACCACCTTGCTTGGTGAAAGTGAAGAGAACTTGAAGCATTTACCGATGAAGATCAAAGACCACAGCCGTCAGTACATATTACACCTCAGCATAAAGAAAACAAAAACTCACACAACTGAACCAGTAAGCAACATCATGATTAACAAAGAAGAGATTGAAGCTGTCAAGGATTTCATTTTACTTGAATCCACAATCGACACCCATGGAAGCAGCAGTCAAGAAGTGAAAAGATGCATTGCATTGGGCAAATCTGCTGAAAAGACTGCTTTAAAGTATTGACATGCAAAGACCCGGAGTCATCACAAAGGCCCTCACTAACGCTACAAATCTTACCCGTTGAGTTCTGTTTGAAAAGCAAGTAAATGCCAGGTTTGATAGTCTTTTTTTTTTTTTTCTTTGTTGTGAAAACATTGTATTCTCTTCAAAAGCTTCGCACCTGCGTTGACCTGTGACAAATGAGCTCTGCTCTGTCCAGGCCATGCCATGCTGGGACCAGTGAGTCCACTTATTTCTGTAAGAATTCCAGGGAGGAACAGAACTTGTTACTCACACTGCCTCATTATAGCTTTGAGTGACTGACCAGAATAAGAAATGGGAAATGAAAGAGCTAATTCTACCATCAAGAAAGCATGTTCTTTTTTTTTTTTTTAATAATTTTTATTGAGCTTTAAGTGCAGGTTTACAAATCAAGTCAGTCTGTCACATATAAGCTTATATACACCTTAGTCCATACTCCCACTTACTCTCCCCCTAATGAGTCAGCCCTTCCAGTCTCTCCTTTCGTGACAATTTAGCCAGTTTCTAACCCTCTCTACCCTCCTATCTCCCTTCCAGACAGGAAATGCCAACACAGTCTCAAGTGTCCACCTGATACAAGTAGCTCACTCTTCATCAGCATCTCTTTCCTACCCATTGTCCAGTCCCTTCCATGTCTGATGAGTTGTCTTCGGGAATGGTTTCTGTCCTGGGCCAACAGAAGATTTGGGGACCATGACCACCTGGATTCCTCTAGTCTCAGTCAGGCCATTAAGTCTGGTCTTTTTGTGAGAATTGGGGGTCTGCATCCCACTGATCTCCTGCTCCCTCAGGGGTTCTCTGTTGTGCTCCGTGTCAGGGCAGTCATCGATTGTGGCTGGGCACCATCTAGTTCTTCTGGTCTCCGAATGATGTAAGTCTCTGGTTGATGTGGCCCTTTCTGTCTCTTGGGCTCATAGTTATCTTATGACCTTGGTGTTCTTCATTCTCCTTTGATCCAGGTGGGTTGAGACCAGTTGATGCATCTTAGATGGCCACTTGTTAGCATTTAAGACCCCAGACACCACATTTCAAAGTGGGATGCAGAATGTTTTCATAATAGTATTATTTTGCCAATTGACTTAGAAGTCCCCTTAAGCCATAGTCCCCAAACCCCCGCCCTTACTCCGCTGACCTTTGAAGCATTCAGTTTCTCCCGGAAACTTCTTTGCTTTTGGTCCAGTCCAGTTGAGCTGACCTTCCGTTTATTGAGTATTGTCCTTCCCTTCACCTAAAGTAGTTCTTATCTACTAACTAATCAGTAAATAACCCTCTCCCACCCTCCCTCCCTCCCCACCTCGTAACCACAAAAGTATGTGTTCTGTTCTCAGTTTATACTATTTCTCAAGATCTTATAATAGTGGTCTTATACAATATTTGTCCTTTTGCCTCTGACTCATTTCACTCAGCATAATGCCTTCCAGGTTCCTCCATGTTATGAAATGTTTCACAGGTTCGTCACTGTTCTTTATCGATGCGTAGTATTCCATTGTGTGAATATACCACAATTTATTTACCCATTCATCCGTTGATGGACACCTTGGTTGCTTCCAGCTTTTTGCTATTGTAAACAGAGCTGCAATAAACATGGGTGTGCATATATCTGTTTGTGTGAAGGCTCTTGTTTCTCTAGGGTATATTCCTAGGAGTGGGATTTCTGGGTTGTATGGTAGTTCTATTTCTAACTTTTTAAGAAAACGCCAGATAGATTTCCAAAGTGGTTGTACCATTTTACAATCCCACCAGCAGTGTATAAGAGTTCCAATCTCTCTGCAGCCTCTCCGACATTTATTATCTTGTGTTTTTTGGATTAATGCCAGCCTTGTTGGAGTGAGATGGAATCTCATCGTAGTTTTAATTTGCATTTCTCTAATGGCTAATGATCAAGAGCATTTTCTCATGTATCTGTTGGCTGCCTGAATATCTTGTTTAGTGAAGTGCGTGTTCATATCCTTTGCCCACTTCTTGATTGGGTTGTTTATCTTTTTGTGGTTGAGTTTTGACAGAATCATGTAGATTTTAGAGATCAGGCACTGGTCTGAGATGTCATAGCTGAAAATTCTTTCCCAGTCTGCAGGTGGTCTTTTTACTCTTTTGATGAAGTCTTTCGATGAGCATAGGTGTTTGATTTTTAGGAGCTCCCAGTTATCTGGCTTCTCTTTGTCATTTTTGGTAATGTTTTGTATTCTGTTTAGAAAGCATGTTCATTTAAATGAGTCAAGACATCTTTCTCATTCCTGCTAAGACTTCATAGATTAAGAGTAGTCCCAGCTAAATAGCTTCACATGGAGATATTCTAACCGAAAAGGCGAGTGCCTCTCTCTTTTCCTACTTAAGAAAAAAAAAAAAAAACTTAAGAAGGACACTTAAAATGGATTGGTTTTCATCTTACAATATAATAAAAAATTTTGTTGTTCTTTTGTTGCATTGTGCTGTGTGTTTACAACTCAGGCAACCTTTTGAGTGAAAATTCGATTTTGTATCAGCTCAAGCTTGGCAGCTTAGCTATTTAAATTCTTAGCTGTTTTGTCCTTTACACATTCACTTGCTGCTCATGTGAGGTACTTGAATACACCTGCCAAAGCCCATCTGTTCAGAAAATACATGTACGTCTTCATCAGGGTATCTTGCCAGTACACCTCAGCAGTGTGATGCTAGTCACTGAGGATTCTATGTAAAAAGGTTATAAAGCACCATAATTTGATATATATATATATATATATATATATATGTTTTATTAGAATCACTGATTATTTTTGTGCAAGTGTGGTTTTAATATTGAGAATGCTGATTTTATTATGTTCATGTTCTTTGAACTTAACTCTTCTTTATAACTTTGTTATCGCTCAACTAGAAACCAGCGATTACTCTCTATGGCTTAGAAAGAAAATATAAATCACCTCAGCACTATTGGTACTACCCAGATAACCCACACATGCTTTTTCTTAGAGCCACATTTGTCTTCTTTGTTCCGATGCACGGCACTTTCTTACTGCATCACAGAGCTCCCTTCTCACATGGAAAATCTTTCTGTTCCCTTTTGCTTATCTACATTCTACCTACTCATATTTCAAACTTGAATCCCATCTAACCCATAAGGCCTTTTCACATTCCATTATATATATAATACAAACCCATTGTGGTCGAGTCAATTCTGACTCATGGTGAACCCTACAGGACAGAGTAGATCTGCCCCTTAGGGTTTCCAAGGAGCAACTGTGAATTTGAACTGTCGACCTTTCTGTTAGCAGCCAAGCTCTTAACCACTGTGCCACCAGGGCTCCATTATGTGTGTGGATATATATGTGATATGTGTGTGTAATGTGTGTAAATATATATGTATAAATATATATGTATAAATGTATAATATATATGGTATATAAGATATATAAGGTATACATATGTATGTGTGGTTGAGGTGTGACATATCTTAAGATATATACGTATTTCCTTAATTACATTTTGCGATTACATTTGTTTTTGAAGAGCAACAGCAAATATTGTATAGTTCCGTTATACTCTTGTACTGTTTACAAAAAACAGTACAAGTAGCTTGCTATTAATGGTTTTCCAGCTCATACTTTATAAAAGTAAGAAAGGATAAAGAATTTCTATATAACTGGATGAAATTTAAAACAGTGTTTCTTCATAAACAGCAAAATCTCAGAAACCTAAAAGTTCTTTATACAACCTTTGAAGAATGACTAAAGAGAAACAAGGGAAGCACAAAGACTTGGATGTTAGAAATCAGCATCTTAAGAATTCCTTACATTAGCGTAACGGTTTTGTCGTATGCAAAGAAGTTTTATTTTCATTGCATCTTAATGAAAACCATGTGAAATGGACAAGGCAAGCCTGGTTATCCATATTTCATAGGTGAGAAAAATAAAGTGAGAAATAATGTCTTTCTCAATTTAATACTTCTCACAAAAAGACAGCTTAGTTATAAACATAGACCTTTGTTTCAAAATCCAGTTCTTTCTAATAAAGCGTATCACCTCACCATGTATTATCATATTTTTATGCAAATAACGTACATCTTCTATGTTTGTTTGCTAACCACGTCCTCCCCCATGAGGTATTTTTGTAAGTGCTGCTATGCCGATTTTTTTTTTTTTTTTACCGGTTGCTGAAAAAAATTAGCATAGTACACTTATGGAAATACCTTGGGGGGCAGGGCATGGTTGACAAACAAATGTAGAAGGTGCACGTTATTTGTGTAAAAATATGGTAATAAAATTCATTCACATAATCACTCTAATTCAATTAGCATAATACTAGTTCCATAAGGATTTGTATAGGTATCAAACACTGTAACTAGACTGAACTTTTTTTTTAAGAGACAAATTAGAAAATACCCAGAAAATTGCAACAAAAATAAGAGAGATGACACATTTTTTTTTCATATAAAGAAGGGCAAAAAGAAACAGTTTAGTCTTTTTTATGTGGAACAGTCTTTGTGAAGTATGTGTAAATATTCTCCATGTTTATGCTGGCTTCTTATAGCATCGAGGAAAAAGAGGAAAACAAACCATAGCCATAAGCTCTGTGTTCAGGTCTCCAAGATGCAAGAGGAAGTAATATGATATTGGCTGAATTGATTCACCTTTTAAAGCCATGGCCTTTATATCTAAAAAATGGGAATCATAATACTTCCCGTAGCCACTTCACAGGGATATTTTGAGAACCGAATGAGGTATGTGAGAGTACATTGTTTGCTGTGAAAAGGCACATATTTTAGCTTCTCTAAAATAGTAAGAGAATTCAGTTATATTGCAGTTATATGGTAACTGAGATATCTGGTTATTGTTAAATATGCTAACACATTTAGGACACTCAGCAAATGGAATACCTTTGGATCCTTTTTGAAGAATAAACAGTGAACTGAAAGCTATTGAGCTAAGCTTTACAAGTATGAAGTAAGTTTTCATGAAACATTTTCCAGCATTACCCAGATACATGGATTCAAATTGCAAAAGCTGTCTTAGAGTTATGGGAATTCAAGCTTTACATTGGATAGCGTGATAAACTGATGATTAGGTGATTAGTTTTTTGCAAATGACCACCTGGAGTAGTGCGATATGTCTGTCAGATAGCAACTTTTGCATCAAGAAACAGCTCCTGATACCAAAAATCACATGTATAACCAGTTAGAAATTGGTCAAGGAATGCTGTTTAAGAAACAAGGACATTTAAGACCAAATGTAACTTGAGAATGTGACAGGAGGGAAGGTAAGAGAAGGATGCTGCAGCTAAAGTTAGGACCATTCTCTGTGAAACGTGGGTTTATATATGGTGCGTGTACGTACCATTCCCCCGTCAACTTGGCTTTGGTGTCATCATTTGCAAAGCAGCTGTCATATTTGCCATGTACAAAAGTAAATTAAACTGAAGTGGGATCTGCTTGGTCCAGTTGGCAATGGCTTGTCTTCCAAAAGTATGGGTTCTGACTAAAGTAAGAGACTGTATCTCTTAAGAAAGTAAGTTGGTAGCTATGTGCCCAACTGAATTTATTGGAATGAAAAAATAGTGATACGAGAGACAGATGAAGGTGTGTGATCACTGTGATGGAGATCCCTTGAGTCCCCCCACCTCAATTTTCATTTTCTTCTTAAATTTTCAATTGTTTTTTGGTGTCTTACCATCATGAGTATACAGTCATTATATAAGATTTTTGGTTAATTTCTTTTTATCTTCATAATATATATTTTTTTTTAATTCACTGCTGAAATGAATTTTCCTTGTTATTTATATTTCTCCTTGGAGTCCTTCTCTTCCATTTAAATATTAGCTTAAATATCTATATTTTGGTCTTGGCTCTCCATAATCTCTTCCCTTTTACATGACCTCATACGATATATAATAGGTGCCAGCAGAATGGAGTGTCGACTTCAGGATGCAATGACTGACGATTCCCAACTACCTTTTTATAGAACTTAAATATTTCATAGCTCTGCCCCTTGGTGTCTCGCTTTTTAGATCAATGGGCTTTGGCCTTTGAAGTTAATCATGTTGCTATTGAACTTGGCAGCAATGTCTGCTGTATTGTAATACAGTCCTTTATATTCTGTGAAAGAAATGGCTTTGGAAATTTAAAATGTGATACAAATATTCGATAAATAAGGAACTTACTATTTTTTTTTTTCTGGAAGTCTTTCAATATTTAATGGAATTCTTCTATTTTAGGTGATTGAACACCGGTCCTGGGGGAATCTGTGTAGGAATAGGCTCTGTGAAATCGCGTATTACCTTGGGATGGCTGGGAGTATTCTCAGTATTTGGATTTTTTCTGTCAACCTACTTTCTCTGCTTTCTATACCAAACCAAGAACTGTTTTAGTCTTGATTTTACTTGCCATAAAAATGAAGGGCATCCTATTTTCCTGTCCCTGAATCTAGTTGGAGTTATAGCAAATTGAATGAAGCATATTTCAATATTTCTTCTTTATTGTTAATTAATCAATGAAAGGTGTACTTTTGACACTATCAAAATAAATAGAGCTTGAAAAGGATAATAAAAATTGACTTCATCATTGAAAGAGAAATGTTGAAATCTCAAAAAGACATACTAGATATATCAAAAGCTCTGAAGTTACATATTATACATTGCAGGCTTAATTTAAATTCTGTGTGGGAAGAGCCTTCATCTTCTGAAGCTGATTGCTAAGAACAAAATTGAAGTAGAAGTATGAATTGGCAGACTGTCAGTATGCTCTTGTTTGTAAAAGATACACTTGATGTCAGATCAGGGAGAGAGTGCATTTGCAGCCAAGAATCCGGCTGTTATCTCTGAAGAAAGTCTCTGAGATACTTCCCTAACAAATCCTTTCTGGCCTTACAGATGTTGCCCTGGGAACTAAGTTCAGCTAATACCATTGAATGTGTTAATATCCTGTATTAGAGACTGCCCTGGAAGATAGAAAATCATTTTCTCTTTTAATTCACATGATACTTCAAAGCATCGGAAATCCCTAAAATTATGTCAAGCATTTAGATATCTCTAATATCAGTAACAATCTTCAGGGCAGGTTGTAAGAAGGACAAGAGAATCTATGCTAACGTTTTCATGTACTGACATTCAATTCTTACAATTCTTTGGGGTAGATTAAGCAAATAAACCCATTATACAGATGTGGTTTGGAGAAGCCTAGCAGCTTAACAGTGGCAGAATTTTGGAAATGTGCTCATTCCCTGGTGACACAGTGGTTATGGTTTTTTGGTTTATGTAGAAGAAACATCTGCCAACATTCATTCAAAAGAGGAGGTCATGAAAATATTCTATTTTTAATTAATCCCTAGATTTAGTTTTTCAACATATGACTTAGAACCAAAGAAAAAGGAAAGGAGTGTGAGTGAGCAGTGAGATGGTGTCATGGAAACTGGTTCGAGGAAACAGGACTTGGACAACATTGTTGGAGACGTCCTGACCAAAGGCTAAGCTGTTAGCTGAGGCTTTTCTAATGCCAGTCACTTTGGTCTAGGTTAGGAGCGAGGTGTCCAAGACAATATGATGGTCTGGCTGGACCAATAAGCCACCACTGGTATGAGTCAAGTGGGAGAAGACAGTTGCTTTGCCTAAAGAATATAAAATAGGTTCAGGTTGGGGAGGGGGCAATTTATTAAGCAAAGTTCACTGGGTTTATAGCTCGAAGTGTCTGTGGAAGGTTCCCGGAAGCAGCTGCTTATGATGCTGTGACTTTCAGCTCTCTTGGCATTCCTCTAAGACCGAGACCCTGTTTGTTCCATTATTTTAGCTCCATATTGGAAGTTACTCACTGAGGTGCCTTCTCATTGTACAAACCTGTATGAATGGATGAGTAAAAAGGGTAATCTGAATTAACTTAGAATTTGAACCCTGGCATCTGTACTGACTCCTTATAACCTTATAACCTTATTAGCAGTTTAATATAGAAAAGATGGTAATGGAAAATGAATTTAGAAGGTCTCTTGTGGCAGGGAAACCAAAAGCTGCCAATCCCCCAAATGGTGCTTAAAGTTGAATCAGACAGTAGCATTAGCTTTCAAATTATATTAAATAAAACTTTTCATTTAAATGTCTTCTTCGTAAAATTTATTTCCAAGCCAAAATAACTACTGAATTCCAGTTACTCAAGGGATTTCTTTCATAGCATATATAGCTTATAAGTATTAGATCTGTGTACATATCTTCAAACTCTGCCATCTTCATTTTCAAAGTTCCTGGAATCTTTCTTTCTTTTTAAGTCAATAGTGTGTGACAGGAAACTTGAAAAGAATTTTCTTCTTCCCTTTCTTCTTTTTTTCCTTCCCTTCTTTCCTCCTTCCCTATTTCTTGTACTCACCCTCTCTCCCTCCTTTCCTACAACTTTAAAACACCTGTGCATTTGTGCATATTTATATTTGTCTCTTCTTATGGATTTTTTAGGACTTTTACATCTTAGTCGTGTAGTCATGGCTGAGTGGTTAAGGCGATGGACTTGAAATCCATTGCGGTGTCGCCGTGCAGGTTTGAATCCTGCCGACCATGGCCGAATTTTTGGAAAGCCTGGTGGTGTAGTGGTTAAGTGCTATAGCTGCAAACCAAAAGGTCGGCAGTTTGAATCTGCCAGGCACTCCTTGGAAACACTATGGGGCAGTTCTACTCTGTCCTATAGGGTCGCTATGAGTCAGAATTGACTCGACGGCACTGGGTTTGGTTTTTGTTTTTGGTTTTACATCTTACAGGTATTTTAGGACCCCTCATTTATCTTTCTTAATAACAAATTCTACCACAAAATGGAAAATCTTTGCTAGGGTAAGTTATCTCAATTCTCAGTTATAGAAAAAAAAAAAACTCATTAGACATACTGTAGATATATAATCTACCACTATTTATTTTTCTTACTGATTTAGTATAGACTTAAAATGATTGAGAATTGATGTGTATCAGGGATAATTATTTCTTAACTGAGAAACTTTTGCTCAGTTGCAGCAAAAGGTGACCAACACATCAGTTCAGATAGTAAAACTGAGAACAGGATCTGATGTTGTAATGAAAAAATAGAAAGTATGGTGGTACCTACAGAGATAGAATGAGGCTTTGCTAAGTTACCATTTTTCAGAGGTTGCTTTTTGTTTTTACCTACTCTGAATAATTGAATCATGACTATAACTAGAGTTTACTCGGTACCTGATTCTGTATTTTATAAAGACAAAAGAGCTTTTTTAAAAAATGAGCAAAAGAACTGTAAACATTTTTACTGTAAGTGCGAATATGTAATAAATACGAATACTATGCACCAGTGATCTGAATTTGACCTTGTATTGCTGTGGAAGGGCAGTTCTTTCAGCAGACTGAGTAGCCGCTTCACACAGCGATCTATAGTTGGTTAATTATTTCTGTTTCATGGAGGTGATCCTACATCAACACCTATGTGTAGTACAGACTACAGTTAGTGTTCCTGAAATGAATATATGCCTGGGCTTTTCCCCATTCTCTCAAAACTTGCTTTTTAATCTGAGTATTCTATGTCATCTTTCCATATTAAAAAAAAAAAATCTATTGCTGTGATGGGTGAAGGGTGAAAAATTTGTCATGAAGTATGACTTCTCATTGGGGTTTGTGTAGAAAACAGGTCCATCACCAGACAGAAATCTGGATGTTGTAACTCTTCTTGTTTAATACTGTTAAACTTCAGACTTGACTAAAGTAGATAGGATTCACTTAGTGTCCATGTCACATCTACTTCATGTCACTCTTGCAAATGTTGTTGTTGTAGGCTGCCCTCAAGTCGGTTCCAACTCACATGTAAGAGACCGAAACACTGCCCGGTCCTGCGCCATCCTCACAGTCATTGTTGTTCTTCAGCCCATTGTTGCAGCCACTGTGTCAATGCATTTCATGGAGGGTCTTCCTCTTCTTCACTGACCCTCTAAAAAAAAAAAAAAAATTTTTTTTTTTTTTTACTCTACCAAAAATGATATCCTTCTCCAGGGACTGGTCCCTCCAGGTAGCATGTCCAAAGTATGTGAGACAAAGACCCCTATCCTCACTTCTAATGAGCATTCTGGCTGTACTTCTTCCAAGACAGATTTGTTTGTTTTTCTGGTAGTGCAGGGTACACTCAATATTCTTTCTGAACACCATAATTCAAAGGTACCAATTCTTCTTTGGTCTTACTCATTTTCCAGCTTTCACATGCATATGATACAATTGAAAACACCGTGGCTTGGGTCAGGTGCACCTTAGTCCTCAAGGTAACATCTTTTGCTTTTTAATACTTTAAAGAGCTCTTCTGCAGCTGATTCATCCAATGCAATGCGTCTTTTGATTTCTTGACTTCTGCTTCCATGGGTGTTGATTGTGGATCCAAGTAAAATGAAATCCTTGACAGCTTCAACCTTTTCTCCATTTATCGTAATGTTGCTTATTGGTCCAGTTGTGAGGATTTTTGTTTTCTTTATGTTGAGGTGTAATCCGTACTGAAGGCTGTAGTCTTTGATCTTCATCAGTAAGTGCTTCAAGCCCTCTTTGATTTCACCAACCAAGGTTGTGTCATCTGCATATTACAGGTTGTTAATGTGTCTTCCTCCAATCCTGATGCTCTGTTCTTTTTCATATAGTCCAGCTTCTGTGATTATTTACTCAGCGTACAGATTGAATAAATATGATAACAGGATACAACCCTGATGCAAAACTTTCCTGATTTTAAACTACCCAGTATCCCCTTGTTCTGTTCAAATGACTGCCTCTTGGTTTATGTACAGGTTCCACATAAGCACAATTGCAAATGTAGTTGATTAAAAAAAAAAAAAGATAACCTGCATTTTTGCAGATTTCATTCCAGGTTATACTTAGAAAACTGTGACTCATTTACCTCCAGAGATTAAGGAGAAGTAAGCGCAGGGAAGAGTATGTGTCTAGCTTTTCTGTTTTCAAACAGAAGTGCTATCTTTTCCACCCGTACATTTATGTAGGTACTTACAAGCTTCAGTCTTCAATTCATGAATCAGGAAACATCTGGTGTGGAAGTCTGACAAGAGTTCTGAAGAGCCGCACAGAGTGAAAGGGTTTTTGTTGTACAAATACACAGGAACAAGGAGGCTATATTGGGCAAATTTCAGATTGGCTGACAGGCATTTTCTTTCCTTATTTGGAATAAAAGGGAAAGTTTGAACTAGGTTAAACGGAGTAGGCAAGTTCTAATTGGTTAGCTTATGTTTCCGATTCCGAGAAAAGTTAATTGATTGACTTGGGTTTCAGCTCCTGGTAGGGTTAGGTATTTACAAGAAAAAGAAACTATAATTTGGGTCTGCTGACTTGGGGTTTAGTTTAAGTGACTCCACTTTGGGCTCATATAGTCAGGTTAACACTTACATAGTAGATAATTTACCTTTAATAAATAACATGGAAATGTTATACAGGCCATTTCCAGAAGGAATTAAAGTGGGACGTGACAGTAAATTCTTGAGACTGACTAAAGGATTTACTATTCATCTACACTTTTTCTAAGATTTTTAACAAATGATTTTTCAAAAAACTGGTATCATTATTCTAATTGTTTGGCTCCCTTGTGTAACATCCTTCTTTAATCACTATTTTATAATAAGTCATAGGCATTTATCAAAAAGCTTTATGAGAAACAATGCTCTGAAGGTTGCATCTGGATGCTCTACAAAAATGTTTTTTAGCTCATTGTCCATTACGCTGTTATTTTTCTTAGATAAGGATCTACATTATCTGTGAACTTCTTTACAGAGAAACATTTCACCCTCGAGGTAAATAGGTGTAAATATACATTTTTGTAAATTAGCCACGTAATATTAATTATTTTATTATGGTTCTCATTTATATCGTTTGAAAAAATGTAGAGCTAAATATAAAGATCTAGTAACTGCCTTAGCTTAGCGTTATGCGTAGTATTTGTCATTCAAAATAGGTTTTAATGTTCTTTTTAATTTAGCAGTCCCACTGTTATGGGTATTCTTTTTGAATGTCTAATCTTTTTGAAGGGCTGGGTTTGTAAGTCAGCCGAAAACCTTGGCCCCTGGGTTGTTATGGTTGAGTCCAACCTGGTATGATCTTTTCCATTGACTTTTGAGTGATTGCCTTTCCCCATGAATTGCAAAGGGGACCCTGAAGTGAAATGAACAGTTGCTCATTGCAGAGTTTAAGACCAGTTGATGAGGCCCCTCATCTTTGTGAAGAGAGTATCTTGACATACCTCCTTACTATTTTATAAAAAGTTATTTCAGTATTACCTCATATATACATTTCTTGAAAGCAGTTAAACACAGGGTCGTAATAGAAAGCTTTGGGGAACAAGTCTACTTTTTTGTTGATTGTACAACTCCTGTTAATATGAGCTTTATGCAAATGAACTCAGAAATCTTAAATTCTTGGCCAAATAAATTTTAAATTATATGTGCATGTCTTATGCCTTTATTGATTTTAGACAATGTGGGCAATAAATATATTGCAGAATCTATGAGGCTTTATAGTCTTTGTTTTTTCTCTTGAATAAATATGCTGGCACTTATAATAGACATAATAGCTTGATGAAAATCATTGAGAATTATTTCTGAAATCAATATATAATATTTTGCATAGTCATGCTTCTACATATTCAGAGAATGATCTCACAATTAAAAAAGCAATATTTTTTCCACAGTAGAATGAAACTAATTAATAAGAAGGTAAGTTTTACTTTTTAATTTTGATATGAACTAATATTTTATAGAATAAAATTATTTTATCAAACTTTTTTTTCCTGATAGTCAAATTTTCCCCGTTGGGCTAGCAGGAACTCCATTAAAGTTGGCGCCTGCATCCTTTCAACACTGTTCCCCAGAACTGAAATTTTATGCAATCTGGGAAGAGATTTTCCAGGCCCATGTTTTTTGAACTCACCTTGAAGGTTTTGTGCCCCAAATCACAGAAACAGGTGGTTTTTTTGTTTGTTTTTTGTTTTTACCTTAGGAAGCTTGATTCCTTATATTGGAGCACAGTGTTAGAGATTAAAATCTGTTTTCGTGATGCATTTGAAATGGTTCTTCCTCATTGTTAGGATAATGCGGAAGCGCTGACAGGAGTTTTGAAAAAGAACATATTTAAGATACATGAGTTCACATTGAGAATACTGACTTAGACCTTTCACGTTCCACAACTTGGTTAAATCTTTCAACCTTTCATCAGTACTATGATAGATTGTTTTACGTTTTCGATTAACTGTTGACTAAAGCCAATTTTGAAGGCCCCTGGTGGCTCAAACCGTTAAGCACACCACTGTTAGCTGAAATGTTGGCAGTTGGAACCCACCCAGAGGTTCCTCAGAAGACAGGCCTGGCGACCTGCTCCCGAAAGGTCAAGGCCTTGAAAACCCTCTGGAGCAGTTCTACTCTGCACACAAGGGGTCACCATGACTCTGAATCAACTCCACAACAACAACAAAACTAAATTAGCTACTTTCTCTGTTCTACCTAGCAATACAAAGTGGATTTGAGTCATAACTGTAATGTTAATACAAACAAGGAGGACCCCAGCATAGACAACGGTGTCTAGCATTCAGTGCCGGGGGAGGCCAGCCTCTGAGAACAGCCCACTGTTCAGGTGCTGTTGTCTCTCTTGTCTGTTGCTGCTCTTTGCCATTTGTAAGAATTTTTATCCTGTTGAGAATAAACACTTGCCTGATGTATTCTTTAGTCATTTTGTTTAAGTTAATTTTAATTAGAATATGGTGTCTTGACTGGCAGTTCTTGGTGACTGTGGTCAAGTAGTGTTTCTTTGGTGCTATCAACATTTAGTTACTGGAGATGTGGGGCTCTCTCTTTTGTCAGCAGAAAAACGCAATTTAAGCTCCATGGTCTTGCAGAGGAGTTTCATTCCACTGTGCCCGAGCCAGAAAGTGAGGGCTCAGTGTGTGCTGACGTGCACAAGCTTCATAGTGTTTTGGGCAAGTCCATTTTGTCTGCCATTTTATCAGAATTACATTCTAGTGATATTATTTGAAATAACACATCTTTAAAGTGAACATTTTTAAAAAGAGTCATAAATTTAGGACAAACTATCAGTTTGCCTTCATGTGAAGTCTCAGAGAAATGACCGTGTTGATCACGTTCTTAAAGTTCACACATTTATGACAATCCAGTTGACTAATTTACTTAGTCCTTAAAACAAACAAACTCTGCACTTGATTTGAAAGATATTTATTTTCACATACTTTCTAGGCTAACACCTTTTCTCCAAACTGTTGTATATATTCTCTCACTAAGTTTTAATGTAGTCTGTTCTACATTATTTTATAAAATAGCAAGTCTAATTGTAAAACTATTTAAAATTTTGAACATCTTAATTAAAATAAAAAGAAAATTTATTTAAACAGATAATATCCTAATATAATATATATTTTGACATTTTATTTGGGGCTTTAGGCCACACTAATATGTTTCACAGTTACACAAGAATACAGGTATAGTAAGATCCATAGGGAAGTTGTATAGGAAATAGACATTCTTTAACAATATCCTGGAATTGAGTTTACAGAGTGCATCCTTTCAGATAACCCTAGCTGCTGTTATTTCAACATCAGGCAAATTATCTGGAAAGATAAAAATTCCGTCTTGATGGCAGCATCTGGGAAATTATATTTTTACATGAAAATATTGGTAAAAAGAATGTAAGCATTTTTCGATAATCAAATTCCCTTTTTGAGCTGTAATTCTAGTTCTAGGTTTTCAGTCATAGGGGCAATGTTAAGTAGCAATTAACACCAAATTTCAAAGTTATATCACTCATTATACGAGTTATTCAGCCTCCTCTGCGATCCAGTTTTCTTTTGTGAAAAAAAAGGATAATAATAATACCTAACTCACAGGGTTGTATGTGGTCTAAATGAATCAGTTCATACGAAGTGCTGAGTGTTTATCACATAAGACCTGCTCATTAATCATTAGTTATTATTAATCCAAATAGATAATAAGATACAATTCTGTTAATATTAAGAATTATTTAAAATATTATCATTTTTGTAATATTACATAGACACGTTTGGATCAATATTTATTACGTGTCAGATAAAAAAAAAACTAATTTTCCAGAAGGAATAAATGATTTCTATTGTAATAGTTGTTTGCAAACCACAAATACATTATTTTTACATAGGCTCAAATAACACTATACCCGTTGGCCATTGAGTCAATTGTGACTCATAGCGACCCTATAGGACAGAGCAGAACTGCCCCATAAGTTTTCCAAGGGGCAGCTGGTGAATTCGAACTGCCAACCTTTGGTTAGCAGCTGAACTAATTAATTTGTCTTGGAAAAGCAAAACCAAAAAAAAAAAAAAAAACCAAACCCGTTGCCGTCAAGTTGATTCCAACTCATAGCGACCTTATAGGACAGAGTGGAACTGCCTCATAGAGTTTCCAAGGAGCACCTGGTGGATTCAAACTGCTGACCTTTTGGTTAGCAGCTGTAGCACTTAACCACTACACCTCCGGGGGTTCCTGGAAAGGCAAGTGTAGCAGAAATTGAAAACATTACTCATTGTTGCTTTTTTGTACCATTTAGAACGTTTACATGGATTAAAATACATTATACTCTGTTTCAAATTTATTTTCTGATATTATGACAGGTATACCATAGAGATAAACTAGAATTACTTTGCAGACAAAATTCACAAACCTAGTTTAATTTGACCCAATGGCTTATTTTATTTAGGAGCGTTATTTAAATTTGTAAATTAAAATCAAATTTTCATGATTTTATTTTATCCCAGATTTTTACCTTTTTAGTTCATACTTTTGGACTAAAAGAGCACCTTAAATGGAGAATATTTCAAGAATGTATTTGGCACAAATTTTTAGTTTTTATTCAGTAAGTGACTCTCTTTCCTGCTTCTTTCCACGTAGCCAAAATTGGCTAAAAATATTGACTCTGAACCAAAAAAATTTAAAAGGATTAACATTTTTTCTTATTTTTAAACTTTAAGCATTAATAACTTTATTAATAATTGTATGTAATTGCATGGCATATGGTCATTTGAATATTTTTGTTTCTTATAACTGGCTAATTTAAACTTAGCGACACTTTCAAATATATGTATTTGTTTTCGGTCAGCCAGCTACGTATTTGTGGTCTTTGTTTTTGTTTGTTTAGTTTGTTTGTTTTTATTTCTTAAGCTACAGTTAGATCTGAAACACAAGTAAAGTTATGAGAAATTTTTGATACCACTTGAACTAAACTATCTCAAGACCATTTCAAGTCAGACTATTCAAGAGCCATCATCCATGATCATGCTGGAAATGATAAACGTTTAGATCACATTAAACCAAAATAGCTCTCAGAGGTCAGGATAGATGCCACAAACAGAGAGGAAGAGGAAAGAAACCAAACAAATGAAGAAAGAAAAAACCCTTGGGCATTGGTATTTTTAATGCCTAAATGACTAGAAAGGAGGGTGAGGAAGGGTTGAACTTTCTTTTGTAAATTCTTTAAATGCTGAACCCAAACAGTATCTGTAAGCTTCAGAACTGAGGGAACTTGTATGTTTATTTTTCTTCACAGCAAGAAAAGGAGAGTAGAAGGGAAGAAAAAGAAAACTAAATTGCCCAGCATTTACTCATTACATTACAATTAAATGATATTTTCTGTTCTTCATACTCCTGTCTTCTAGTCAGCTGAGAATTGGCACATTTTCTTTAAGGATTTGATCTTTTCATTTTCTTCAAAAACTTGAGAACTTTTATGCAGGTGCTTTGCTATTTACCCAGATTGCTACTGGCATTTTAATTTCATTACTTCAGAATTTATAACATTATATTTGTCTGCACAGCAGAATTATGCAGCAGTTCCTTGGAGGCCTTATTCTTCCCATTCCCTCAGTATTTTCACACCAGGGTTCTTCAGAATAAAGAACTTTCCACACTGGAGGCATGTCATGAGCAGTCAGCCCTGGGGACTTCCTAATTTTCTCAAACGAAAGTCTCTGGGTGGCTTTCTAACTCATTTCAAAATAGAAAATGCATTTATTAAGTTGTTCAAGACTATATCATGGTCTATGAAAATTTTAATGAAGGAATATTTTAATAAAAACAAATTTCCCTTAAGTCACACATTATTCTATACAGGATGTGGAGTAGGAGTGCATCATAAATAGACCCCCTGTCTTAGTTACCTAGAGCAGCTATAACAGAAATACCATAAGTGGATGGCTTTAACAAACAGAAGTTTATTCTCTCACAGTCTGGGAGGCTAGAAGTCCAAATTCAGAATGTCAGCTCCTGGAAAAGGCTTTCTCTTGCTATCAGATCTGGGGGAAGGTCCTTGTCACCAATCTTCCCCTTGTCTAGGAGCTTCTCAGCACAGGAGCCTCAGGCTCAAATGACATGCTCTGCTCCCGATGCTTTTTTCTTGGTGGCATGAGGCCCCATCTCTCTGCTTCCTTCTCTCTCCTTTTATCTCTTGTTAGATAAAAGATGATACAGGCCATGCCCCAAGGAAACTCTCCTTACGTTGGATCAGGGCTGTGACTTGTTGCATCCCATCCTAATCCTCTTTAACATAACCTAATCTTACCTTGTTAACCCCAGGCAGAGATTAGGATTAACAACACATAGGAAAATCACATCAGATTACAAAATGTGGGACAACCCCATAATACTAGGGATCGTGGCCTAGACAAGTTAACACATATGTTGGGGGAACTATTCAATCCATAATGCTCCTACAGCAGACTTCATTTTAATCTAATTAATCCTCAATTTTTACAGAAAAAAAAAATGTTACATCTTGAACAGAGAGCAGTTTCCCTACCTCGCAGTTCAGCTACCTTGGCACTTATACATCTGTTGGATCTGCATTAACTCTTTGGTTCATTGTTTCCCAATAACTTGTTTTCCTTGCAGTCTGGTGGTGATGTCTGACCATCTTAAGAGCAGTAGACTTCATTTTGTCTCCACACTGAAGAAATAGACCACTCTACTCTGAAAAATATCATCTAGATAAAATTATTTAAAAAAAAAAATTTTTTTTTGAATTATTTTTAATTAGGATTAAAAAAAAAGGATTAGGGAATTAAATTTGGGAGTGGTCTGTTTTCTTGCACTTCTGTAGGATCTCAGCCGTAGATATTATTTATTAATAAAACAGTGTCATGCTGTATTTTAGCTTTAGAAACCCACCAGGAGTGGCTTCATTTAAGTTCCGTTACAGTGAGTAAGGTTGGTTACACTGAGTGATTAACAATATGTGTAAATTTCAACTATCATTTTCTCCTTTATACTAGACAAGTTTAATGACTTTTCACAATTACCTAAAGTTTGTTTTGCCAGAATTGATGTAACCTGAAAGCACTGAGATTTTGATTTTGTGTAGGTGCATATGGACTGTGAGACAGACCAATTGGACAGCAAGAAAAACCTTAGCTGTAGAAGTTATTATGTAAAAATTTCTGAGGTTTTTAGTCTCTAACACAACATGTAGGTACTTAATAAATGTCATCTCTTCATATTCTAGATTATTATTATTTGTTAGGCCTCATTTTGGCATTGCCAACTACTAATCGAAGAGCCAAAACCTAGGATGGATTGCTAGTATTCTCTGAGTAGCCTCAATGGAATATCTCAGGGTCCACTGTGAACCTACTAGTTAAGGTCTCAGCACTTAATAACTATGATTAAATACTGAAATATGTATTTTGAAAAATATTTTGTCAAATGACAAAATACTTCTATAGAAATATCTAAAATATTTCTGATATATAAATATGTAAAATCTAGACCACAAACTAGTTTTCCTTTATGCTTGAAAGAATACATGGTTAAAAGTATCACGTGTCTGGAAGCTAGAATCCCTTTTTACTCAATTGTATTTACAAAAATTCCATTCAGCTTAATCTAGACCATTTCAATCCATATATTCACTTGTTAATTGATTAGAAGAACTTAAATTGAGCTGCTTCTATGTGCCTGGCACTTGTACCAGAAGCCCAAGGATAAAAAAGAAAAACAGAAAAGCAAATATATATGTGACCTCTAACAGTGATAAGTATTTATAAGGAAAATCTACAAGGAGTTATGAGAAACCAGAGTTGAAAAATCTAATTTTGGATGGGGGTTAAGGAAAAGCATCACTGAGTAAAATGACCTTTGGGGATGGCCTGAGGAATAATTAGAGGTTAACCAGGCAATGAATATGGGGATGACCATTTCAGAGAGAGGACATGGTTTATACCAACGTACCAAGGCAGGCACGATTATCGTGCTTTTGCAAATCTACAAGGCTAAGTAGCTTGGAGCACAATAAACAAGTAGAGACAGGCTGGAAAAAATCATGTAGCCTTGGAGGCCACATCAAAAGTTTTATCTTAAGAAAAGTGGGAGGCGACTGGCAGGTTTTAACTGTGGGAGGGATGTGATGTGGTTTGTATTTTAAGAAATCGCTATGACCCCAACACGGAAATCATGGCCCAAAGTGAAGAGAAAAAGTACATTGCTCGGTTAGAAGGCTGATCCAATAGCCAGATAAGGGCTAGTGGAAGTTTGTACTAAAACCATGTCTATAAGCATTTAGATGGATTAGAGGAAACCCTGGTGGTGTAGTGGTTAAGTGCTATGGCTGCTAACCAAAAGATGGGCAGTTCGAAACTAGCAGGTACTCCTTGGAAACTCTGTGGTGCAGCTCTTCTCTTCCCTATAGGGTCAGTATAAGCCAGAATTGACTCAACAGCAATGTGTTTTGGGATTTTTTAGGATATGATATTGCTGAGCCTGTAGAGATTTCATCTCTTCTCGGCTTCTTTTATGAATATCAATAAAGGAATTAAAAATTTATTTTAGGGAATATTGGAGCAAAGAATACATTTATTTGTGTTCTATAAATAAATATTTGTATTTTACAAATTAAGGTCTTTATAATTATGTTTAGGGAGAAAATTAGTTTTACAGAGAAAGTCAATCTTCTTAACATCATTTGAGATAGAATGGTCACCTTTGTATGTTATGTGTATCATGAGTTGGGATCGACTCTACAGCTACGGGTTTAGGTTTTTTTGGGGGGGGTATGCTCCTTTTGGCAGTTACTTTTCACTTTATATTCATTCTTTCATTTATCCAACAAGCATTTATTGAGTGTCTCCTAGAAACCAGGTACTGGGCTGAGGCCCTGGAGATGCATTAGTGAACCAGCCAAGTCCCACTGATCTAAAAAGCATAGAGGCCGGTGGAAGCAGCCGACAGGGCCTGCAGGGTTATACATGGTTGGTAAGTGCTGCGGTGTGAATAAGTGTACATAACATGGGAGCACAAGAGCATAGCATCTAACCAGGCCCTGGGAGAGCAGGCACAAACAGCTCCAGGGGGCTGCGTCTGTAGTAAGAGCTGAGGAACCAGGATTCATACAGGCCAGGTAGTCAGGAGGGGAGAGGATTCTAGGCCGGCACACATCAAAGACAGAGATCTGGAGATACCTTTTAAAATTAGATCAGACAAGATGTAAACTTGCAACAATTACACATACACACACAATTATAGGTTTGCATATAATAAATATATTAATTTTTTAAAAAATGAATACATCACTATCTCAAGTCTTACTACTCCATAGTTGAATGTTCGGAACCAAACAAGTTCAGATAATGTAGAATTTCTTGCCATCTGGGCTAACTTTTCATACATGTATATGTATACATGTATATATACATATGCATATATATGGGCTAACTTTTCATATACATACATATATATGTATTTTACCCTCTCAGAGGTGCCTCAGAAGAAAGGCCTGGCAATTTGCTTCCAAAAGTTTGCAACTTTGAAAACTGTGGCGTGCACTTTTACTTGGCACACATGAGGTCACTGTGAGTCAGAATTAACTCGTAGGCAACTGGTTAGGTACTCGGCTGCTAGCTGGAGGGTCAGTGGTTTGAACTCACCATCTGCTCTATATGAGAAAGGACCTGGCGATCTGCTCCCATAAAGATTACAGCCTCAGAGACCCTATGGGCTCCAATGTATAGTATATAGTGCTTTTATTATACTATGTGTAATTTTGGAGCCCTGGAGGCACAGTGGTTAAGAGCTTGGCTGCTAACCAAAATGTCAGCAGTTCGAATCCACCAGCCGCTCTTTGGAAACCCTATGGAGCAGCAGTTCTACAGTGTCCTGTAGGATCACTGTGAGTCCAAATCAACTCCACGGGAACTTTTTTTTTAAATGTGTAATTTTTCCTGTCCATTATACCTGATTGACTTTGAACTCCTTAAAGTCAGGTTTTTAGTACTCCCTAGGACTCACGTCAGAGCCTGATGTCCAAGTGCTTACTAAAGGTGAGTCAGGATATGGCCAGCTCTCGGATAGTTTAGGATGAGGGTGAAACAAAACACAAATGACGCCAGGGCAGGATGGGAGGAAGGGAGGCCCAAACCAAACCAAACCTGCTGCTATTGAGTGGAGTCCAACTCACAGCGACCCTTAGGACAGAGTAGAACTACCCCATAGGTTTCCAAGGAGTGCCTAGTGGATTCAAAATGTGGACCTCCTGTTTAGCAGCTGGAGCTCTTAACCACTACACCAAGAGGGTTCCCAGCATACACATACACACACATATACATGAGAAGAAGAACATACATTTTAAAAATTCAGCTTAATCACTGACTGGTCCAGTGTTGGGTAACAGCCCACTGGCAACCTGAACCCAAGGTCAGCTACATCTCCGAGAGACCGAAGAAAGACTCCGGAACCAGCGATCATGACATATGTATGGTTTATTTGGGAAGCTTACTTACGGAACCGTGGCCCAGGGCAGCAGCTGGACCAGTTTAGCGCTCCACAACAGCCTAGCAAGGGACCTAAGATTATATAGCATTCCAGCTGGAACCAAGGCTCATTGTTTTTCTCCCACGTCTGTGGGCAGTCAGTGTCCCCAGGGACTTCACGTCCAGGCCCAGATGTTTTCTTTCCTGTTGCTAAGGCATTCTTCTGCCTTGGCTGGTGGCCCAGTCACGCCACTCCTGGCCTTGTACCTTAGCCCGAGTACATCCCGAATTCATTCCCAGCATGCTTCGGGGAAGACCAAAGCTGTTTCCATTAGGAGGGGGTACCTATAGCTGAATAGCATTACCCTACATCCAGCGTTCCCAAAGTAGGAACCACTCTTAGCCACTATGCCAAAAGAGTTTCCAGAAGGGAGGCAGGGAGAAGCAAAAAGGGACAGAGATAGAGACAGAGAAAGAAATTTAAACTGTTTAAACAGCCAAATGGAGACTAGATCACTGACTGGGGTCATAAAAGCTTTCACATGGAAGTTCTTAGTATAAATGAGAATTTTATTAGTTATCCTAAAATCAGTAGCATTGCATACAGCCATTTAAGCAATATGTTGTTTGTGTTTTATTTTCAACAAGATTTAATACTTGTTAATGACTAGAAATCATGTTTACAATTAATATTAACTTTATGTGTGGCTTTTAAAGAGCATTCCAGTGTTCCAGGAATAGGTTATTATTTATCTTCCATTATTAAATAAAAGACTTACAAAATTAAATCAGACCTGTATGAAGGCAAAAATGAATGAAATTGGTTTACATTTTGTGCAAATTTATTCAGTCTTATTGAAAGGAATTATCTCGCTGCATCTACGAAATTAGAAAGGTTAGCTGGGAATAATGAAGTCGAGATCATATTCATACTTTACAAGGTTTTTCTTTCTTTTTTCCCCCCTTTTATATTCTAGGCACAATATCTTTAATTAAAGCAATCTGTGTAAATTTGTTCAGGAGAGAAAGGGGAAAATGTTAAGTGACTTCAGGAATTTTTATTTTATTGTCTGTGTCAACTTAATGAAAAACGTGGATCAGGCTTTCGCAGCAATGTAATGAACTCCTTCGTTAGTAGGAGGTCGCATTTGTATTCTGTATGAAACAAGTCTTCTGTGTCCGGAAAGTAACTCTCTCAATGTGCTTCAAATTAGTAGCAATCTATTTCGCTTTATTGGGTGGCTGCCTCTTGTTATACTGTTGGCATAGCAATTTCTCTCACATACATACAAGCATACACACAACAATTTAGTATTTCAGTTGGTACAAAGACGATGTTTAAACAACTGCCTTAATAAATTATGATGTCATTTAAAGGCTTTCTTAACACTTGCCACTTTTGCAACCCTGCAGCTGACCAAACAGGAATGTTGTTCATAGGAGATGCGGTTATTCAGGTCAGTATTTCGACTATTAATATGTATTTTTTTGTGTGTTTTTATTTTGCACTTACATTACTCATTAATTACCCTCAAATTTCTCAATTTGTCATCTATTCAGGTGAATGGCATTAATGTAGAACACGCAACACACGAAGAAGTGGTGAGTCTACTGGATTTTATAGTTTTGTTCTGTTTATTCCAAATATTCTTTCATTCAAATTATTTTCCTCTTTAAATTTATGTCATTAAATGCCTTCCTAGATACGGGATTAGAATTGCTTAATTGATTTAGTAAAGCTTTAATGTTTAGAAGAGCTTAAGTGGTTTAGTAAATCATTTTTTAAAATGACCTTTATGAAATGCCTACTAGGTGTTATATACTACACTTGGCACTTTACAAATGTTAAGGTAATGGATCTTCACAAATGTTACGTAAGGTAAATTTTATTATCCTTATTTTAAATATGAATATTTGAAATTCAGGAAGTATTCCACTCCACCTAGATTACCTGGATAATTGTTGGCAGTGCTAAAAATAGAATGTCAGAAGTTTTCCATACACTCTTTCCAGTGCCACCTAAACTTCAGTGACATGATGCATTAATAGTGGTGTCATACAGTGGCTTAAACTCAGAAGCTTTGAATGTAAGATACATAGCTTGGAAGGTGTGAGTTGGTACTCAAAATTTGATTATTACATAAGGTGATGATGTCAATATTTGAGTCATTCCTTCCATGAAAAAGTACTTTTTATAAGTGTCATGTCATGTCATTTGATACAAATAAAAATAAAACATCTAGCCTTGAATAATTAATTTTGATAATTAGGCAAAGAGAAGCCCTACAGTATAATATTACAATGTGGCTGGATACCATACAAATATATGAGCAAAGAGTACCTAGCTTTGTCTGTGGATTGAGGGCAAAGGGGCAAAGTTGGAGATGCTAGTTAAGCTGGATCTTGGAGAATAAGATGTAGAAAGAAAGACATGGAAGGCCAGGTAGAACTGCAGTATGAGCTGGGGCATGAATATGGAGAATGGCGTGTAAGGCTAGGAAAGTGAGGAGGGGTAGAGATGGAACAAAACTATAGTCTCTTTTAGAGTACTTAACAAGAAGCTTTAGTCTGTGCGTTACAGCAAAATTAAAGCATAATTGAAATCTGTTAACATCTTCTGTAAAGATGAATAGGTATGCACGCTTGCATGCACTTGTTGGTTGTTGTTGTTGTTAAGTGCCTTCAGGTCAGCTCTAGTTCATAGCAACCCTGTGTACAACAGAAGGAAACGCTGTATGATCCTGTGCCATCCTCAAAATTGTTACTATTTTTGAGCACATTTTTGCAGCCACTGTGCCAGTCCATCTCATCAAGGGTCTTCCTCTTTTTCACCCAAACCCACTACCCACTGCCGTTGAGTCAATTCTGACTCATAGCGACCCTATAGGACAGAGTAGAACTGCCCCATAGACTTTCCAAGGAGCGCCTGACAGATTTGAACTGCAGACCCTTTGGTTAGCAGCCTTATCATTTAACCGCTTTGCCACGAGGGTTTCCTTAACCCTCTATTTTACCAAGCATGATGTCCTCCTTCAGTGACTGGTCTCTTCTGATAACGTGTTTAAATTACGGGAGAGGAAGTCTTGCCATCCTTGCTTCTGATGGGCATTCTGGCTGTACTTCTTCCGAGACAGGTTTGTTCATTCTTCTGGCAGTCCATGGTATATTCTATATTCTTCACCAACACGATAATTCAGAGCAGCAATTCTTCTTCATTCTTCTTTATTCACAGTCCAGCTTTCTCATGCATATGAGACAATTTAAGATACTATGGCTTGAGTCAAGTGAACCTTAGCCCTCCAGGTGACATCTTTGCTTTTTTGTTAACACTTTAAAGAGGTCTTTATTTTTGGAGTGGTTTATTTTATTTTGAATTCTAAATAAAGACTTATAGCCAAAAGTACCAAAAAGTCATCATATCTGAATAACATTGAATTTCCATGAAGCCAATATATCACATATCTAGTAGTTTGTTACTAAATGAAATTACTTCATGTGTGCTATTACTTTATTAATGTGTTTCTTCATTTGAGATATATTTATTGATCTTTTAATATGTGCCAGGCCTAGGACGAAGATTTACAAATGGGATAAACATATTCCTTGACCTCAAGGAACTTACAGTTTTAGTTTTAGATTTATGTTCCAATACATAGAGTGTTCTTATCTATTGGATTTCTAAGCTTTGCAATACTTATGTTAGTTTTCCAATTTCTGCAAAAGTTTGCTTTCCTACGGTACAAAACAACTTAATAATTGAAAGAGACATGCATACATAATAACTTCCAAAGTAAAATAAATTCATCGAAGAGACAGATTTTTTGAGCAAATGATGTGTGAACGTTGAAAGCAGAGCTATTACAATATTTAACTGATTGTAATATTCTTTTTGAACCAAATTAGCAAATTAAACATCCAGATTCTTATGAGACTATACAAAGAAACGATTGGTGCACTATTAAGAAGATATGTAATCTCAATTTTTCAGATTCATAAAGTTCACAAAAGTAAAACCACCCCTTTATTTTTCAAAGTAAATTGTAATTTCAGTTAACTCTGAAAGAAAAATGTCAGCTCTGCTCGATGTAAAAGATCCTTTTTAACATAAAAGTTAATTTTAAGACTCACATTCACAAAATGAATTTTAATCACTCTGTGCTATCTGGAAAGCCCAGTGATGTAGTGGTTAAGTGCTACGGCTGCTCACCAAAGGGTCGGCTGTTCGAATCCACCAGGCGCTTCTTGGACTCAATATGGGGCAGTTCTACTCTGTCCTATATGGTCACTACGAGTTGGAATCGACTCAAAGGCAAAGGTTTTTTTTTTTATTTATGTGCTACCTACTGCTTTTGGAAAGTTTTTCTCCATCAGGGTAATAAAAATATGTACTTCATTTCCCCTTTTTAATAAATCTGTGTACCTTTGTCTACACTGATACATAATAGTGTTAGCTGTGGCATAGAGTATATTATCCTTAAGTTTACTGGGCAGATTCTGATACATGTCACCATTGAGAGAAAAAGGGACATTGCTAATCATCACACAGCTTGACATAAACATGACTGGGTTTGAGACGCATCATGAGGTAGTGGGTGAGGAAGCTGCTGGTTCCCGCTGGATGATCCTTCTGCAGAGTTGATGAAGTGTGGGCCCAGCCCAGCTCTCTCACAGTAAAGGGCACTACACACTATTTTGCTGCCTTTTCCAAGATTCTTCAAATTTCCAAGCTTTTCAAGAACTCAAAATGACAGTCTAGTCAGTCTCAGACAGGATTTGTATTCTGTCCTTTAATGACCTTCGGGAAATCTAAGAATGATAAGCTTTATGGAATTTCCCTTCATTTTTCTATAATCCAGTCTGAAATCAGAGAAAGACATCTCAAATGTTAACCTAAGATATTGTAATAGGATATTACTTCTGGTCTAATTTCTTAGTCTAGCTCCTTAGGTTCTATGAAAACCACTGATAAAAATAGCCCTGGGTTTAAATATACTACTAACTCGTTTCATGGGGTGTTAGCCTCCTTTATAAATTTAAATTAATCTCTCTTTTCATGTACATTTTAATCATCTAAAGCAGCTTATAGTTATCACTAAAATACCATGACAGATCCTACCTTCAGGTCAAGTGATTCTGAACTTAAGAACTTTTAGAAATAAAGTTGATCACAGTGTTTTTTTTTTTTAAAAAAAAGGCATGGCCTCTGAGTGCAGAAAGGAACCTTACAGATTACTCATCTGAGCAGAAAGTCAGTTCCACCATCCCTGTTTATGGAAACTCACTCTGACGTTTCACTCAGGACACCACAAAGCACCTCACTCCACTTTAACAGCTACGTTTCTTAGAAGGGTTTTCTTGCTGTTGAGCTGAAACTTGCATTCCTGTTACTCCACGAGCATTCATTTAATGAATATTTATGGCACGTCTATTACGCTTAATACTAAAACCAGTATATCATCGCCATGTGTGGTCTCTGTCTTCAAGGATGAGTATAGTCTAATAAGGAAAAGGTAAATTATTTTCAAAAATATTATACTAAAATTGGAAAATAGGGACACTTTAAAAGACGTACAAATAAATCATTGTTGGGGCAGAAAGGGGGGAGTCACTTTTTAGGCTTGCTCTGCCTCTGGTATCTGGATCATAGAAAACAACTTGAATTCCTCTTCCTCATGACAGCATCTCACATATTTTAATATGTTTTCTCTCTCCTTCCTCCTCATCAAAGTTCTTTTAATCACTGCCCATGTGAGAAAGTATCCAGAACCTTGGCCCTCATAAACTGACAAGAGATTGTAACATTTCCCAACTTTGTTGTAAGGGACATTAGTGTTAGATGAAGATGCAGGCTAAAATTAGTTTAAATACTAACAAAAAGTAATTTCTTAGGCATAGCTGGCAAATTGTTCAAAGAAGCGATTATCAACCCCTTTTGTACAGTAGATTCCCCGAGCAGCAGCATTTTATCTTGAACACCCCCCACAGAGATTTCAATACATAATGTTGGTTCAGCACCACTTCTCACTAATTCCCAGACTTTTAAATTAGTAAAACTCCATGTTGTGGGAAAGGAAAATGAAACAACTAATAAAACCATAGGTCTGGGTCACGGGAGAGGTCTCGGTGTAGCAGTAGTAGGTGTCGTGGGAACATAAGATGCTCATGCAGCTTACTTCTTCTGTTAAGGCCTGGTCAAGCCCAATCTTGTAGATACAACTCCCATTTGTTGATGGAGATGCACATGCCTGATTTTTATGGCTTTGTGGAATAGATAATATTCAAGTCTTGACTGATAGCTAGCTATGTTATATTATAACTTGTTGACCCATGGTCAAGTGTTCAAATTATCAGAGGCCAGTAACTAGTTAGGAACTTTTCCAAGAAGAGAATATTTATTAGCAGAAGTTGACATGGCCATGGCTTTGTTCCCAAACCTTAAGGGCTTGCATGTGGTTGTCCTATTAGGTTCTTCCAGAAGCTACGTAGAGCATACCTGTCTGCTGTAGATGCTTTAAGTGCCTTCAGATCTTTGAATCATGTGGTCAAATTGATAGATAGCAGCTTGTAAGATGGCAGCATGAATATACTTCAATGCCTTCTCAAAACTGGTAGCATTGTAGATTGTTTAATAAATGGGAAAGATCAGCATGACCATATACAGTATATGTTCCCACCAGGATCCAAAGACACCATCAGAAATTTTGCTGCTTTCTTAGTTGTAGGGGGTGCAACATGAAGCAGCTTGTCCTTCAACTTGTAGAAGACTTGATATACCTCAGACCTCGAGATACCTAAATACTTCACTGAGGTTTCAGGCTTGTATATACTTGTAGAGTTCATTTCTCTTTCTGCCACATCTGTGCCTTACCAAATTGTGTAGGTTATTGCCTTTCTTTCCAAGCCGAATCAAGATGATGTCGCCAGTACGCTAAGCCAACATGGTCTCCTGCTGAATAGTGAGATGATCAATTTTCCTGTAGAATAGAGAGATGGAGGAGACCAAACCAAAACCAAACCCACTGCCATCAAGTTGATTCCAGTTCATAGTGTAAGGCTGTAAATCTCTGTGGAAGCAGACAGCTACATCTTTCTTCTATGGAACCGCTGGCAATTTTGAACCACCAGCCTTTTGATTAGCAGTCAATCGCTTTAACCACTCTGCCGACAGGGCTACTTTGATGTAGGATATTAAACTGTTATCTCTAGAAAACAAACTGTTTCTGGTGTTTGCTGACAACTAGCAGCTATAGAACAAAGAAATATTTGCCTTATCGATAATTGTCTACCAGATACCAGGAATAATTTTGATTTGCTCCAGGAAACAGAATACATCTGGGACACCAGTTGTAATTAGGACCCATGTTTGTATTTACAATAATGTACTGTCATTATTAATAATTTATTTGCTTTCTGAATGGACCAGATAAATAAGTTGGATAAAAAAAAAATTTTTTTTTTAAAGTTGAATAGGAACGTATTAAAAATTGCCATCTCTGTATCTTTCAAGTCTTTAATGGTGACACTAGCTCTACGGTTCATTCAAAATGCATATCTTTTGGTTTGCTGTTTTGGAAGGGAGAAAATGTTTTAGGGGTTTCCACTTTACCATTCTTACTGTGATAGGCCTCACTCCATGGGTCCGGAAACTACTATGAAGATTCTAACAGTTAGTGACTATCATCTATTGACCTCTCTCTTCAGAAAAGGGAAAAATAACCATGGACTGGGTTCAGGGCCATTTGACCCACTCTGAGGTGGATCCAAGGCAAACTATTGCTTGACCTACATTAACACGCTGCTTTGACTGGTGGACTATAGCCTTATGTTGGGGCTCCAGGAATCAGCATCACTTCAAAGGGCCAGGAAAAATGAGAATATCCATCAATGAGATGAACTGACACAATAGCCAAAGCAAAGGACTCAGATATACCAAAGATCACAGAGATGGTGCAGGACCATGCACGATTTCATTCTATTACACATTAATTATTTCAATTAATTAATTCTGTTATACATTAATAAGGCCACTTTGAGAACTAATTTGATGGCAACTGAAAACAGCGCCACTGTCTGGGAGTTTTGTTGTCACAATAAATAGTCACTCTGGCACATTGCCATACATCTCTTCAGGGAGGCTAGCAGGAAGATTTACAGTAAAAATTTTTGACAGTCTTTCCTCATATGGATTCGGACCCCCTCCATTCAAGGGGCTTATGTCTGTGAACTGACACAGTTATCGAAATTGATTGAGAGACCATGGCTTTGTATTGTGATAATACAAGTCAAGTCTCTGTTCAGCTGGCCTAGAGATTTTTCATTTATACAGATAAATTATGACTGTAATATATTCACTTCTACCTCAGTCCTAAGGGAAGGATTGATATTAAAAAAAACAAAAAAAAACCAAACCCAGTGCCGTCGAGTCGGTTCTGACTCATAGTGACCCTGTAGGAGAGAGTAGAACTGCGCCATAGAGTTTCCAAGGAGTGCCTGGTGGATTCGAACTGCCAACCCTTTGGTTAGCAGCTGTAGCACTTAACCACTATGCCACCAGGGTTTCCAGATTGATATTACCAAAAAGAAAAAAACAAAACCCAGTGCCATCGAGTCAATTCCGAATCATAGCAACCCTAGATTTAATATCAATCTAGGGTTGCTATGATTCGGAATTGACTCGATGGCAAATTAATTAGGCATGGCTAAATATCTCTGCAGAACAATCCATTCTGATTACTATTCCAGCCCTACTTCGCATTAAGGAAACCAAGCCCCCAAACCCCCTTGTCTCTGAAGCTTAAATGCTGCCACCTGGGCTGTCACTCTGGGGTCCCATCATCTCCTTCACATTCAGGGAACCAATTTCAATGTTAGCATAGCCCATTATCATCCATGATTAGCAGAAAAGGGCCACTGCGTAGTCTTTCAAGGATGCTGGCTCTTTTCTGCCTTAGATTTTTCTCAGTCTTCTGGCAGAGTGAGTGGGTGAGGAAAGCATTCTGTCTCTGTAGGCTTCTGAACTCCTTCTTCTCCAGCATGCAAGGGCAAGCCCAGGCATATCAGCTCTACTTAATTCGGCCCCTGTGAGTACAGACTCCAGTCAACCAGTCACGGGGCCCGCTGGAGTCACTTTCAGTTCTTTTAGCCAACAAACTGACTCCAGAATCCCTGCTCAGTCACCCAAACCAGTAAATTTGGCTCAGCCCAGTGGAAGGTTTCGCACCCTCAGCACGCACCTTCATGCGTTATTGAAGGTTTCTGCCATTACGATTTGACAACAAAATATTGCAGTTCTTTTGATGTGTATGGGATACCTCTTCAGAAGTCAGACTTTAGACTAAGATTTGAGACTAGTTTTGGGTCTCCAATAATGGAAGCTGTGGGGGTGGATCTTGAGGAAAATCACCATTCTCCTGCAAAGCCCTGGCCTCAAAACTTAGGCAAGAGCAAGCTAAACTTCGTATGTAGGGAAGGAAGGGAAAAAGGAAGGTCAGTAATGTATGGAAATGCAGAGATCACAGCCGTACTGGAATCTGTCTAAAAGTTTCCGTTTAAATGTTGCGCCACCTCTTTTCCGACCAATGCCCTAACTGTCACGTAAGAGGACAACTGAGGCTATGAATTCAGTTATTCAGCCACCAACAATATCAGACTTTTAGTTTGGTTTTTAAAAACTTCAGATGTATAATTATAAGAAATAAGGAATTACTCCAAGGGACTTTTGAAGCTCTTTAATTCTTCACCCATGGCTTAAACTGGGTAAGTGAATCCCTGAGCTTTGTCCTGCTCTTTCTTGAAGGTCTCCAGTGCAGCCCTAAGCAGCCAGCCTACCCCATTCCTACATCAAAACTCTATCTGTTAGGATTTGCTTGAGAAAATGAAAACAAGTCTATGAATCCCAGCTGTTAGACGTGTGAAGATAGAGATGTCAGAGTTCACAGCCTATTGGGACCGCTGGGGGTAAAGGGTCAGGAAATTTGTTATTAATAATCTCAGCCTAAAAACTGAAGTGGTTGGTTTTCAAGAACAAGCTAGAAAGCTGCAGCAGTTCTTAGGAAATTCTGGAAGTTTGTTTTCGTTAGGTGCCGTCGAGTTGGTTCCTATTCATAGTGGCCCTATGTACTTCAGAACGAAACATCCCAGATCCGGCACCACCCTCACAATTGTTGCTGTGCTTGAGTACATTGTTGCAGCGACTGTGTCAGTCCATCTCATTGAGGGCCTTCCTCTTTTTTGCTGACCCTCTGCTTTTACCAAGTATGATATCCTTCTCCAGGGACTGGTCCCATCTTATAACATGTCCAAAGTACGTGAGAAGAAGCCTTGCCATCTTCAGTCCTAAGGAGCATTCTGGCTGTACTTCTTCCAAGCCGGGTTTGTTCATTCTTCTGTCAGTCCATAGTATATTCACTATTGTTCACCAATACCATGATTCAAAGGCATTGATTCTTATTTGGTCTTCCTTATTCATTGTCCAGATTTCACATGCATATGATGCGATTAAAAACACCATGGCTGAAGGTCAGCTCAACTGGACTGGACCAAAAGCAAAGAAGTTTCCGGGATAAACTGAATGCATCAGAGGTCAGCGGAGCAAGGGCGGGGGTTTGGGGACCATGGTTTAAGGGGACTTCTAAGTCAATTGGCAAAATAATTCTATTATGAAAACATTCTGCATCCCACTTTGAAATGTGGCATCTGGGGTCTTAAATGCTAACAAGCGGCCATCTAAGATGCATCAATTGGTCTCAACCCACCTGGATCAAAGGAGAATGAAGAACACCAAGGTCACACGATAACTAAGAACCCAAGAGACAGAAAGGGCCACGTGAACCAGAGACCTACATCATCCCGAGACCAGAAGAACTAGTTGGTGCCTGGCCACAATCGATGACTGCCCTGACAGGGAGCACAACAGAGAACCCCTGAGGGAGCAGGAGATCAGTGAGATGCAGACCCCAAATTCACACAAAAAGACCATTCTTAATGGTCTGACTGAGACTAGAGGAATCCCGGAGGTCATGGTCCCCAAACCTTCTGTTGGCCCAGGACAGGAACCATTCCCAAAGACAACTCATCAGACATGGAAGGGACTGGACAGTGGGTAGGAGAGAGATGCTGATGAAGAGTGAGCTAATTATATCAGGTGGACACTTGAGACTGTGTTGGCATCTTCTGTCTGGAGGGGGGATGGGAGGATAGAGAGAGTTGGAAGCTGGCAAAATTGTCACGAAAGGAGAGACTGGAAGGGCTGACTCATTAGGGGGAGAGCAAGTGGGAGTACGGAGTAAGATGTATATAAACTTATATGTGACAGTCTGACTTGATTTGTAAATGTTCACTTGAAGCTCAATAAAAGTTAATAATAATAATGAAAAAAAAAAAAAAAAAAAACATGGCTTGGATCAGGCACACCTTAAAGGGACATTTTTACTTTTTAACACTTGAAGGAGGTCTTTTGCAGCAGATTTGCCCGATGCAATGCATCGTTTTCAATCAGAACTGAAGTGGTCAGTTTTCAAGAACAAGTCAGGAAGCTGTTGTAATTCTCAGGAAATTCTGGAAGCTAGCACCACACCATCTATAAAGCAGATGGTGTTCAGAAGCACACTGGGAAAAACGGAAGCCACTATAAATCTATGTCTACCCAAGGGTCTCGTTATCTGACTTCAGTGACTAATGGCCTCCCCTTCCCCTTCAACTCCCAAATCAGCAAACGCTAACCCTGAGACATATGGGAAGGGATTCAGAGAAATATATTTTCTGGCTTGTCTTTTGTGCTAGAGAGGAGCTTTAAGAGGGCGTTGAAGTGTTGCCAAGCCGATCAAAGACAATCCAGCACAAACTCAAAAGTACAATTTTGTAAGACATTGGGGAGAAATGCACGTTAAGTCTGCTCTGAGAATACATGACCTACTAAAGATATTTACTTAAATGGATAATGTGTGTGTGCATACTAGCATGTACACACTAATGTGTGTGTGTGTTTGTGTGTGTACGTGTATATGTTCCACAGAGGACAGAAAGACCTTGCAGTTTGCAATGTCCTGACTTAGGCCATCTGATAACATAAGGAAATGAAAACATAATAAAGTGCAAAGGACAATGAGCGATCAGTACAACCAGAGCAACAAATTAACTGAACCTTCTGAAAGATGACATATATTACTCCCCAAATCTTAGTAGGACTGGTTCCTACGAGCTTCTGCTAAAATGTGACTGTATTCCCAAATAATATTATTGTTACATATATCTTTAATATTTTACTAGTTACAAAGGACATTCCAGTGAGTCATTTTATGTGATCGTGTCATCCGTTTATACAGATTTTATTTTTCATGGGGCCCTTCATCAAAGATCAGAAAACTAAGTCTCAAGGACTTTAAGTTGCCTGAGACTGCATAGTTATTCTATGATGGAATCAAGACGTAAACCTAGGCGTCATGATCAAAAGCATTTCTTATGCTTTCCACTAAGCCATTCTGTCTTTCTCAGCCTCCACAGTAGAAATACTGAAAAAAGAGGATATAGTTTTTTTTTTCTTTGACAGTGCCTTATTTCCTTGAATTTCAATCCATTCAATAAACTGTCAATTCCTCTTAAAATGATTCCTTATCAAAAAAACCTCTCTTCAGGTCAGTATCCCTACAAAGTTAGAATAGTCTCAGCCTGAATCAGAATGTTACTTATGACACTGTGTTTGGGCAGAATATGACCAGATTTTCAAGTGGTTATACACAATGTTTTTTCCCACTATGATGAGATTTTAAGTATAAAGCATTTACAAAGAGCAATATCAAAGATAGCATCCAGGAAAGAAAATCTTAGATGATCTAACCAAAAGAGTGGTAGTCAATGCAAAAAATAACTATTTGTTGCAATCACATGGTTTAAAATTTTGTATTGCCCAAATATAATATCATGTGAAAGTAATTATTATCTTCAAAAATATTACTCTATAAAAAGTCCTTGATAATAATTGTTCATTATGTTTTAAGAATATGAAATTATCAGAGGCAGTTGAAGATAATATAGGCCTGATTGTGATCTGGTGGGAAGAAAGTCAATTGGTTGAAAAATGCTTGTATTTCAATTATACATTAAAGGGAACTAAAATAGCAACCTTGTTACAAAGAAAGGGGAGGAGTTAAAATGAGTGAGCTGGTTATATACATTTTCTTTGACTCTTCCATCTATTTTGCTATAGATGGGATGCTATTAGCTAGTTGAAAAAGAATTTCAGGAACAAATACTATTTCAAGTGTGACCTATATGATAATCACATCAGTGAGAGTGGAGGAAATTGTAGTGTCATGTATTTTGGATCTGAAAAATTTTTTTAAAAACATGAAATGTGTATAGATTTTTAGTGGAGCCCTGCTGGTGCAGTGGTTAAGAGCTCGGCTGCTAACCAGAGGTCAGTGGTTCAAACCTACCATGGGAGAAAGATGTATCAGTCTGCTTCCACAAAGATTTGTAGCCTTGGAAACCCTATGGGGCAGTTCCACTCTGCCCTATAGGGTTGCTATGAGTTGGAATCGACTCAGAGACAACAGGTTTGGTTTTTTGGTATCTGGTCAGTCTGACTCCTCATTTTACTCATGAGGATTTTGGGGCAGAACAGTCAGGAAATGTTCCTTTTTGTACAGACAAAATGTGGCAGCGCTGACATAGAACCCATATTGCCTAGGCCTTACTCGATTGCCTTTCTCCACACATTCCCAATTCTGGAACTGGAAAAGACAGCTGGGTATTGTGCTACAGGCACTGTGATTATAGTGTTAAGTTAAGCACAATGCCAAATAAAAATTAGTATGAAGGACATATTTATAAAGTCTTCGAACTGATAAAGTATCTTTCTTTTATAGTCCTAACTACTGTTTTGATATGGAATACTAAGGACGAGTAACTTACCATGAGACCCACCTGTGGTTGGAGCAAGGCTAGCCTAAGCTCATTGTATGATCAAATCAGAGATGATGATGACGGAGTGAAATTAGAATGAACAGGGTATAGGGCTAGCTGCTCTTTTGAAGTCATCTGGTTCATTCCTCATAGTTTCACAAATAGTTGGATGTTGTGGGTTTTTAAGAATGAAGGAAAGGAAAAAGAAAGTGAGGGAGGGAACTGAAGGGAAAGGAGAGAGGAAGAGGAAGCCATTTGGGGAAAAAAGATAGGAAAATTCCCTGAGCAAGCCGCACCTCTCGAGTATCCTCTCCTTGATTTGTGGTCATCACTTGACAGGTATACCACTGAAGTCATGGAGGTCCTCATGGGTGCTTCAGAACTCTGGGTATTACTCCTTTCCCTAGAAATACCAAATGGTTTTGGGTATTAAGGTACAGATGAGTGTATCTCAATATTCCAAAAAATTTTCCCATCGAATCTGTAAGGTATTAAAAAAGGGTTCTGTGATCACATAAGTTTGAGAAGCAAAATAAATGGCTGTGGTTCTTACTTTGGGAATGCTGGACCAGTCAGTGATTAAGTTGAATTTTTAAAATATATATTCTTCTCATCATGTATGTGTATATGTGTGTGTATGTGTATGTTGGAAATCCTGGTGGTGTAGTGCTTAAGAGCTACGGCTGCTAACCAAAAGATCAGTAGTTCGAATCCACCAGGCTCTCCTTGGAAACTCTATGGGGCAGTTCTGCTCTGCCCTGTAGGGTCGCTATAAGTGGGAATCGACTTGACGGCAATGCGTTATGTGTATGTTGGGAGAAGGGAAAATTAGGTGTGGGAGGGTGTGTGCGGGCATGTGATTTTTTTAGACATTGTACCTCTGGGATTTGTCCCACAGGTGAGGTTTTTTTTATTATTATTATTTCTGTGTAAAATAAGAGATATAAAAGTGATGAAGATATATCAGTAGTATTAGAAATAAGGACATTTAGTATAAACAAATCAACACAAGTAGAAAGCCTTAGACAGTATCCGAAGATCTAAAATTCTATTCAAGCTTGTTTTCTGTCCATAAGAAAATTTCAAAATGCTCAAGACCCCTATTTGCTAATCTTAAAGGTAAATGGCCAAACTAGTCAGCAGATCATTGTGATGGCTTTTACCCATAAAAAATCTGTGGTTTTGAGATTCTGAGTATCAGAACATTGAAAAAATCTGTTCCTCTTGTCTCTCCCAGTTTTAGGTGGCAGACTTCTTCATGCCTATAATAAACTGATTGATAATATTTATTCTAGACTTCTCATCTGACTTTCATCCGTTATTAATATTTTTATCCACTGATGTACCAATGTTCTTTTGAAAAAGATTTCATAATCACAAGTTCCTTAAAAAATAGTAAATCACATTTAACAGCAAGTGTCTAAAGGGTTAGATAACAGAATTTGAGATGACCTTTTAAAGGTCCTGGGATTTAAGGAAAGGACACAGTCAGAAGAAGTCAGTGTGACATTCGTTTTCATATTTCTGTTCCCTTAACAAATGAATGTGTCTGGTTATCTCTGCTTGCCTAATAACTGATATACGTGGAATGCTAATGAGCAGCTTACTGTGTAAAACATGTGAACCTATTTATTTATCTACCGGAGATCAAAAAGGCGGCGGCTGCCGCTTGCGAGTGAGTAGCATATAAAAAAAGCAAATTTAGCAGCGTGCAACCCAAGTTGGTGGCCTTCTTGCCACAGCTTCCTTTGGTACAGCTGAGCGCACGTCATGTAAAGCATCTCATTTACTCCCCAGAAATGTTCCTTAAGGGAACTTGCAGCCTGTTTATCACTGAAGAGCTTCTCTTTCTGCTTGAGGTGCTAGGGAGTGAACCAAACGTGTCTGTCAAGAGATGTATTGACTAGAGTTGAAACACCATCAAGGTGAGAATTCATGAAGAATTTTTTCTCTTGTCTGAGATCAAAATCTGTCCTTAGTTACTCATTACAGAATTAAATTGATAAAAATAAAGGAAAATAGTCTGGGGCTATTTAACTATATGGAAAGAAGTGTATAATTTTTTTAAAGTATGGTCTATGTTAGTGGCTGTTGACATGTGGCAACCCCATGCAAAACAGGATTGGACCTCTGTGATTCACAGAGTTTTCATTGGCTCATTATCAGAAGTAGATCTCCAGGCCTTTCTTCCTAGTCTGTCTTAGTCTGGAAGCTCTGATGAAACCTGTTCAGTATTACAGCAACATGCAGGCCTCTGCTGACAAATGAGTGATGGCTGTGCTCAGGTGCATTGACCAGGAATTAAAACCCAGTGACCCACATGGAGGGTGAGAGTTCTACCATTGAACCCCCATGGCTCCCTAAGTACAATCTAGTTGGTAGCAAATCTTACGATTAAATAAATAAGATAATAAGTTAGAAAGGTTCAAATATATGTATCTGAAAAAATTCAGCAATTTTCTAGCTGCGAAATGGAAATAGTAGAAGGAAAGAGTGGACTTTTCAGCACTCGAGTAAGGTAGAACATGGTGGTGAAGCCACTGCGTGAAAAGGTAGACCAGGGTTTGGGTCTGTCCTCCACTGCCAAGTACTCTGGCCTCGAACCATTTTCTTTATCTCCAGGGCAGTGACAATGATTTTGACCCAGGACCTTCAAACACCTGGATTCCCTTCCAGTGCTGTCACTGATAGGTTTGTGATTATAGATAGATGACATACTCAAGCCTTCTGGGCCTGATGGTTTTAATTTGTAAAATTAGGGAAGGGTTTAATTCAAACTTTTAATTTCTTTAGAGTTCAAAAGTACAGAATATTTTTATGAAATACAGTAGAAAACACCTTTAATTGTACATAATTTTAGAAGAAACCAGCTTTTCACAGTACAGCGAAGGTTTTCCCTGCATTTGTTTTTATGATCACAGAAAACCAAAAATATCTCTATCTTAAATCTAAATGTAAACGTGCTCAAAGTTGACGACCGCCTGATCCCGTCTGTTTCAGCCCTGTTTCTCTAGTTGTTGTCCATATGTGCATGACCAGGGATCTATCCAGTATGTCTCTGTGTGACATTCCCACATCTGTTGAGATCAAAGATTTTGTTTTCTCATCTATGATTCAGACATTTCCCAAAGCCCCATTCTCCCTGTGGTCCCTTCCAGCTAACAAAGTTTGGGTCCTTCAACTCATGGTTCTTTATATGATCTGTTTCCAGATCCAGCCTCATCCTTCCACAGTAACCCACACTGCTTTTTTCTCACTTGGTCAATGTCTTAGATGTTTTGCTCTGAGACTATCCACTGCCCAGTTTTTCCTCCTGGCCTGTAACCATAGGCACTATTTATGTTTTTAAACTTTCTTGTGTTTTTCTGCTCATATTTGGGTCAATTTTTTTTTTTTATTTTATTAAAAGTGCTTTTTTAGGCTCCTTCAAACTTCTTTACTCATAAAATTTCCTGCCAGTCCCTTGCTCATGCAGGTTATATTTTTCATTATAGTTAGACTGCAAGAAATGGTTGCATCTGCTTATAAGCTCACTGATACTTTCGTGTAACTTCCAATTATGCAGACTATTGTATTGCCATTTATACTTTGCAAGGCACTTGCACATGTATTATTTTATCTAATCTTCGTAACAACTCCAGGAGAATAGATTATTAGCCCCAGTTTATAGGAATGTGATCTGGGTTTGTCAAGAACACACACCTTTCAGCAGCAGGACTAAGAATTGAAAATAGATTTTCTCAGTTCTAAGTAATTTCTCTTTTAACATAGTGATACAAAATTTTTCAAACCTTAAATATATAAACTTCATCCATTGATCTTCATCTGTTAACCGCAGATTAGACTCTTTTGACTCTTTTGCGTGCATTGTTCTGGCATTATTTATCTAGAACTTTAAAGGGGCTGTATCCAGGATCATCAGTGTGCTTCACAGAATGTGTCATTCTGACTTCTTCTTGGTCATTTACACCCCAGGCTTTATATCATGGCTACTCTTCTGGATTATATGCAGCTAGAAGGTAGCAAAAAGCACAATCGATCTTTTGTTTAAATTACCCAGTATCTACCACTAATATTTCAAAGGTTATTTGAATAGTAGATGATGTATCGGTCACAGTTCTTCCAGATAAACAAAATAGCCCGTTGCTGTTGAGTACATTCTGACTCACAGCCACCTTAAGGACAGAGTAGAACTGCCCCATAGAGTTTCCAAGGAGTGCCTGGTGGATTTGAACTGCCGACCTTTTGGTTGACAGCCATAACTGTTAACCACAACACCACCAGGGTTTCCAAGCAAAATAAGGAGGAAATTATATATATAGGGCAGGCTGGCAGGCTGGAAATTCTGAGGCAGGAGCTGGAGCTGTAGTCTACAGGTGGCATTTAGTTGTCTTCAGAAAAGCATCAGTTTTCATAGAGCTGCTCAACTGATTAGATGAGGTCTACCCAGATTATTGAGGATAATATCCTATACTTAAAGTCAACAGATTGTAGATGTGAACCACATCTACAGAATACCTTCTCAGCAACACCTACTTTAGCGTTTGACTGAAAAATTGGATCCTGTAGCCAAGCCAAGGTGGCACACAAAACTAAACATCACCGTAGATAATAAACTACGACGTGTTGTTCTTGATGGTTATTTTAAAATATGCCAAGGAAAAGATCCACACTTAATAAATTATTTTACCATTGTGGAAATGGCACAGAAAAAAAGGGATCTATGTATTTTCTTGCATTATAAAGAAAATATGATTCTGAATATAAATATAAATATGAAAAGTTGAAGAGCACAAATAAAGTTATTCAATGCCTCAGAATGATGGTTATACAAAGAGATTACTTTATGGAAAAAAGTAAGTTAATTTTTCTGAGTATATAAAGTAAAATTGCATGATGTAAAATTAGACAAATCAGGTGGTTTTGGAAGTGGTTGGAAATTTATAATTGTAAATAAGGGAGGTATTTAATTTTACTGTGGCAGTGACTTGTTCATGTTTTAGGCATAATATGTACAGGATACAAGTGGACAATAATTGCATAGAACAGAAAAACACAGATATTTAAGGAAGTAAAACATGACTAATGCTTAAAATCATAGCTGTATCTTAATGCAAATGATTGAAGACTAAACGCATTTTCTTAATTTCAGACAAAAATGACAATGAATTAAGTTGGATACAATGTGTATGAAACCTAATACAAAGTTGATAGATACTAAAATAGGAACTTAGTTATATCAAGTAAAGATGCCACTTCTATGTAAAAGGCTAGTATTTAAGAGCAAACACAAAGGAGTTTTAGGAAGTATTTATGGAATACAAAAAGGACTCTGCTCAATTCTAACTGTAATCAATCAAACTAATTAAAATAAAAGATTAACTTTACTGATACAGAAACCAGGAACTCATAAAAATTTCAAAGAATATTGGCCAGATGTAACATCTTGAACTGATGCAAGTGAGGGCAATGGAAGCCAAAGGGAAGCTCTCCAGATCGTGAACACAGGGGAATATTACAGATAATAAGTGGATAATGACCCTGGGAAGTATCAGCTATAGGCTGTCACCACACCGTGGACCGGGGCCAACTTCTTCCCAGAAGGTACCAGAGAAAGTACAGTCTTGACTACATCATTTAAGGGTAGATGGTTATGACACCGAAGCACGTGAGTTTCCTTCTGAAGATATCAGCTTGAGAAAAGTAAGATTAGGCATATGGATTAAAGTTAAAAAGTTAAATCTATAAAATATAAAATTATATATATATATATATACCTTGAAATATGAGGTGGGAAAAATAGAATGGAAAGAGTGGAGCAATGATAATATAGGTCGTATAAAATAAAAAAGAAAAAGCAAAAGGGCATGAAAAACAGAAAACGTGAAGTAAAATGATGGGAACACAAGCATAACCATAATATTAACAACTTGTCACTGAATTATTCTAAAAATTACTGAATTTATGATCAAATATTGGGTATCTACATCATTTAAGGGTAGATGGTTATGACACCGAAGCACGTGAGTTTCCTTCTGAAGATATCAGCTTGAGAAAAGTAAGATTAGGCATATGGATTAAAGTTAAAAAGTTAAATCTATAAAATATAAAATTATATATATATATATACCTTGAAATATGAGGTGGGAAAAATAGAATGGAAAGAGTGGAGCAATGATAATATAGGTCGTATAAAATAAAAAAGAAAAAGCAAAAGGGCATGAAAAACAGAAAACGTGAAGTAAAATGATGGGAACACAAGCATAACCATAATATTAACAACTTGTCACTGAATTATTCTAAAAATTACTGAATTTATGATCAAAATCAAACTACATAAGTTAAAGCATTGTGACATTAAAGGCAAATGAAATTAATAATCCAGATTTTAACAAGTGCACCCTCACATTGGTTCAAAAACTCAGGCCTCCCACCCTACCCTACCCCTGCCAGCACACACACACACACACACACACACACACACACACACACAAACACACACACACACACGATTATATGCCATCTACCAAAGAAGTATTTAAAACAAAGTGAGTCTAAAAGGTTAAAAATGAAAGAATAGGCAAACATTTTCAACACAGTGCAAATTAAATAGGTAGGCTCAAAGCCCTTAGAGTATGGTACACATAGATTCTACTATCAACTTCAACATATATTAGTTGAGTTGCTTTGAAAACAGTAGTACAAGTGGAGACAAATGGTCAGACTGCAGATACATTTTATAATTATATCTAAAGGACCTATTGTTGGACTTAACGTAGGATGCAAGAGAAAGAGAGGCTCCATAACGACTATACAGCTTAGATCAGAAATTAGTTTAATGGAACAGTCTTTTTATATGGAAAACATTTGAGCTGCAGATATAAAATTAGGAGTCATAAGTGAAACGTGTCTTTGAGAGCCAGGAGATTGGAAGTAAGTATCTAGGAAGGTAGTGCCCATACTGAGGTAGAGGCTCAGGGACTGTTACTTAAAAAAAAAAAAAAAAATACTCCAACATTTGGAATCCAGGAAGCTGAGCAGGATCAATAAGACAGAAAAGAAAATCCAATGAGAAAGAAGGAACACCAAGATGGTGTGGTACACTGGAAGCCAAAAGAAAAAAAAAGTATTAAAAAAGCAAACAGTGATCATCTTTATCAAAAGCTTCTGAGAGGTTAATTTAGATAAAAACTGAGAATTCGTCATTGAGTTTGACAATGCAGAGGCCAGTGGGAATCCTCACAAGCACAGCTTTAATGAGGGTGATCTGAGAGGTTCAAGATGAATGAGAAGTGAGAGAGTTGATAGAGTAAGTATAAGCAACTTTTGTGAAACATTTTGCTATGTAAGCGATCTGATAAGTGTCACGGTTGTTGCATATGGATGTTGGATGAAGGGCAAGATTTTATGGTAGAAGAAACTGTGGCATGTTAGTGTTCTGAGGGGAAGAAATGGATGTAGAAGAAAATGTTGATGACATAGGAAAGGGATCATCACAGGTGCATGTCTTTCAGAAGGCCAGAGGATGTGAATTCTCTGGGCCTTAGGTGGGAACAAAGACTATTCCTTCATTGCTATGAGAAAGACATGGAATATGGATTCAGCTGTAGATAAATTGGCAGGCATGGTGGTAGAAACATAAGGAAGTTCTCTTTTATTTTCTCATTGAAATAGGACGTATGATGAGCAGCAGAGGCGGGGGGAGGAGAAAGTGGTGTTGAGGTTGCAGTTGAGAGAAGAGTGAATTAATCGTCTTTGGTAAAGGGGAGTAAATAGATTGGGAAATGCATGTTACCCTAGGACCTACTTGAGATGAATGGTCTTAAATTTAGAGCCAGCTTAATCTACTAGATAATATGTTTATCTCGAGTCAAGTTTTGCCACCTGGGTGCAGGTACAGAATTGGAAAGAGTTGTATATAAGCAGGCTGGATTTTTGACTAGTGAATGTGATGGGTGGAGACCAATGATTATGATGCATGCAAGGCAAAACGATGACAACCAGCTGTTGAATTTAGGCATGATAAAGAGGCCAGTGAAGAAACAGGCCAAGGTGTATAGTAAAATTATAGTAAGACCAATAGTTTGAAGCCTGTGGTGTGGTTTAGACTTACTTGAGTAAGGGATATCAAATGGCCTGATATCTGAGATGCTCAAAATTAAGATTCTGGTTGGGGAAATTTTGGTAAAGCAGGAGATATTTTAAAAGTCTTTGGGCATGTGTGACTGAGTGAATAGTAAGATTCTTGGTGACAAGGGACTCAAAAAACTGAGAAGGCAAGGTAAGAGATGGATATGAAAAATAGAGTACACTGATATTGAAATTCCCAAGAACAACGCTAGCTGTGGTAGTAGAGAGAAGGATGGGCGTGAGTGGTCAGGTCAGTAGAGGCCTGCACCAAGGGATGACTCAGTGTGGTTTCCTCTGAAAGCATGTTCTTCAAAGAAGTTGGGTGTTTTAGGCAGTTACCTGTAAGCAGCAATGAAAAGCAAGGATATTGCTTATCTCACCTCCAGCACCAGTGATGTGTGTGTTACACAGAAACAGAAGCACTGAGTAAGGTATGAGAGAAGCATGGCTCTTACACTATGAGCCGGTTTTTATTAGAATAAGAAGGTGAATGGAGCCTTTAGAAAAGAATTTTAGCACATAGGAGAGTTCACTGATTAAAAAAAAAAAAAGTTTATCACAGAGGAACAGTTTCATAGATTGGGTAGGGGAGAATGTATGAGGCGATCCGTTAGTCTTGGACATCCTGTGACTGAGTTCATAGGAATGTAAGACATAATGAGATTACTCTGGTGATCTCCAAAGATAAAATGGGCAATCCAGTCTATCTGTGATCTCCTTTTAGGGACAAATTTCTTGGCCATTTTTAATGTTGGTACCACAAAGAATATGGAGGACTCTGTAGATGCCCTTTGCAATACTATTAGAGTCAGTGTTAAAGCCAGGGGAAGCATCAATGTTTTATAGAAACTTCCAAACCAGAAAACCAAACCTGTTGCTGTCACATAGATTCCAACGCACAGTGACCCTATAGGACAGAGTAGAACTGCCCCTTAAGGTTTCCAAGGAGCAGCTGATGAATCTAAACTGCTGACCTTTTGGTTAGCCACAGTAGCTCTTAACCATTGCATCACCAGGGCTTCCTGTATAAACTTACTCTATCATAAGCCAGTGAAAACACATTCTGGCACTACCTTTAAGTGTGCCTAATAAGGAGGTCTTAATTATGTGCAAGGAGACCCAGCAATGCATTGTCTAATTCAGTGATTAGCACTTGTTTGTCACTCAAATTGCTGGGGAGTGAGTGATGCATGTATACATGCATTATTGATGTTGACGGGGCTAGATAAGGCTAAAGTAGAGCTTTGTCTACTTTTTTGTCAATAATGAAATATGAGGACTAATTATATATGAGGATATAAGTAGGAATGTAGGAATACTTGAGTGAACAGCAGATAGGTAGAACAAAAGATATTGACTATCAATATTCTGTATAGTTTTTAAGCCTTTTATTTTTATGGGCAATAGTCGAAGGGGTTTAAGATTTGTGGATTGGCCTTGCATAGTGGAACACTTAGATAACATGTTGGTTGGTTTATGGTTAGCGTAACCCTCATATAAATTCAGAACATGTGCAAAGATACCACCAGATAAGAGTGAAGATTTTCATGAAGATGGATTTACTTTTAGAACAACAAAAAATTTATATATATATAGAGAGAGAGAGAGAGAGACAGAGAAATGTGCTCTGATGCAGTTCTCTCTCTTGCATAAGCAGGTTTTCATAGGAATGTAAATGCTAGGCTCAAATATTGAAAGAATATTGACAATAAAAAATAATTAAAGAAGGATTTAATATACTGAGTTCGATTTGTTTATTAATGTAGTGTATTTAAGTAGAATTAAGTCGTTTTCAATAAAGAAATACAGTGTAGCTTTGTTTCTTTTCATGTAACAACATTTTTTCAAACTCTTGAAGCAACTCAGTGTATATACCCAAACTAGGTAGATAAAGTAAGCGTCAGCCCAGCTCCAGCCTATTCCGCAGGGCAATATGAACTCAACAGTGCATGCTCTAGGCGGTTTTTGAAGGATGCTAAAGTTCCAGGGATAGATATTGCATGCTTCATTTGACAAAGGAGGTGGTGGTTTTGCCTTAAGCAGTTATCTTTAAAAATCCCATTGCTCTATGCGCAAAAGTTAGTGCTTCAAAGTTTCCTTGCCTAGCCAGCATATTATGCTACCTTGTCCATCAGATAGACATCCCTAACAGCACAAATTCAGGTGGGAGCTCAGGGTAACGAATAGATTTGGTGTCAAGCTCAAATGGCCCAGTTGTATAAACTGCTATTTTTTGTCTTAGACTACCTCGCTGCTGACTGTGGCATTAAATACTTTAATGTCACTTTATTCATTTGCAATAAAATAATTTCTTTGTTCAAAATGTCCTGGTTTTAAAACCAAATTTAAGGGACTATTCACGAATGAAGACTTTCTTCCTTTTACCCACTTAAACCCATATGAACGAAGCATCTAAAAACTGTTGTTGTTGATAAGTGCTGTGGAGTCAGTTCTGATGCATAGTGAGTCTGTGCACAACAGAACAAAACACCACCTGGTCCTGTGCCATCCTCACAATCGTTGTTATGCTTGAGCCCATTGTTGCAGCCACTGTGTCAATCCATCTCGTTGAGGGTCTTGAAAAAGGTAAATTATTATTTTTTAATAAAGAATGTTTAACTTTATTTGAGTTGACCATAGTAAGTGGTTGAGAAAATATGATTACTCTGTGGGATGTCTGAACAGTTTTCAGAGTAAGATGGGCTATAAGGAAAGGTCTGCAATCTATTGCCAAAAATTAGTCAGTGAAAAACCCTGCAGATCTCAATGGTCTAATCCTGTTGTTCGTGGGCCCCCAGTGAGTCAAGGGCCAACTTGATGGCAGCTAACAAACAACAAGCACATGTTAGGAATGAATGGCCAGTGAGGGTCAAGATTAGACCAAGAAGGTCAGTTAAAGTTTATGTAATAATCTAAGCAGGATAAACAGTGAGCTGGATCTGGACTGGGGGACTCATGCAAGGTGACTATATCTGTATTTATAAGGATAAGTTCAAAATTTTTGGCAGGAGGAACTAAAAATTCATTTTCCATTTACTGAGAGGGAGAAAATCACTTGATGCCATTTGAGAAGGAAAAAAAGAGTTTGAATTTAGAACGAGTGTCATGTAGGTAGTTGTGGATGTGAGTCTGGTGGTCAGGAGAGCGGTCTGGGCTGGAGATAAAAAATTGTGATTCATCAGAAGATGAATATATATAAAACCATGAAATTGCCAAAGGGGCTGCCATTGAATGAGGAAATCCAAGAATGTGTGATAAGCAAAAAGTCAAGTGAAGAAGTTTAAATGAGGAGAGAGAATGGTCAACTCTACAAAATACTTCTAAGAATCTTAAAAATGAGAACTGAGGTCTGCCTAATGTATTTATCCTCTTAGAGATCTTTTGTGACCTTGAAAGTTTGGTGAGAGATTTAAGAAAAAGTCTCATTGGGGTGGGTTAAAAAATAATAGGAGAAAAGGAATAAACGATAGTGAATATAGATGATAATTTCAAGATGTTTGCTCTAAAGAGGAAAAGGAACATGGAATAGTAACTGGAGGGGAACATACAGTCAAGAAGATTTTTATTTTAGTTTGTGTCACATCATCTCTTCCCAAATAGGAGAAATCATAGCATGTTTGTTGGCTAACAGAATGGTTTAGTAGGAAAAAAAGAAAAGCCAAACTCATCACCATCAAGTTGATCCTGACTATTAGCGACCCTATAGAATGGAGTAGAACTGCCTCACAGAGTTTTCAAGGAGCTCCTGGTGGATTCAAACTGCCTACCTTTTGATTAGCAGCTGTAGCTCTTAACCACTGCACCACCAGGGTTTCCTGGTCTAGTAGAGAGGGGAAAAATGATTCCAGAGAGAGGGGGGAAAAAGCAGATGGAGGAATAGCCTTGAGTAGGTGAAATGGGTGGATTCTTTTTCTACGAGACATAATTCATCCTTAGCATGGGAAGGAAGGTAGAGTGTCCAAGACAGATTTAGGTATGGTGGGAGATGTGGTAATCAGGACTGTGGGACGGTCTTTTGGTAGCTTCTAATTCCTCAAGGTCATGAATTAAAAGGAAGCTAGGAGAGGATGTGTTGAAGCTTCCTTAGAAAATCCAAAGTAAGAATTATCAACTAGTGTGGGAGAGTGGGGGGGGATCAGAAAAAAATACGGTACGATTACCTGGTGGCTGTAGGAATCTAACGTTTGAAAGGGATCAATCAGCATGTGTATGTAGAAAGCAAGAAGGTAAACAAAAAAATTGCCAATTTTTAACCTCAAAATTTTGAAAAAAAGAGAACAGAACAACCCAAAGGTATACAAACAAAGGAGGCAATAAAGATTAAGGCACAAATTATAAAACAAAAAAACATAGAAGACAAATAAGAGAGACAAATAATCCAAAAGTTTGACCTGAGTTTGTTCTTGTAATGATACAAGATATAAAGACTTCTGAGGAAATATTAGAGAAGAAACAGGTAAGAGTAAGAAAGAAAAGGAAGGATTATGAATCTTCTCAACAGATTTAAAAACCATGAATTAATTGATAAAAGGGTAGAATATTTCTAAAATGGAATATTGTGCATGCATGAAAAAGAGTAAGACGGATATATATGAGCTGACATAGAATGAGCTGCAAGTTGTATATTTTAGGCAAAGAAAGTAATGTGTCAAACGGTGTGGAACAGGGTTCTATTTAAGCAAAAATGAGACATATAAATGGCACAAGTAGTATACTTCCTGATAAAAAGTACTTAAATGTGCCGGTTCACTTTGTTCCACGCCTTAGTGATTGTTCTCTGGCCCACAGACCAAATTTATTTGTCCAGTGTGATATCTCCACAAGGACCTAGAAAGCATTAAACATTCCTGTACATACCTCTTTATTGCTATGTCCTAATGCATCAGCAAATGTTGTTGCTGGGTTAAAATATACAAGAACTATAAATTTGGATAGGTATGACCCGTTTGCACACAAAGAAGAAGGTAGGCTTGTAAATGTATGTAATATTTCTGGAAAGACTCACAAAAAGTGCAAGGAAAAGTTGTCTCTGAGATGTAGAAGTAGGAATCTGGTATGTGGAAGATATTTATTTTTCATCATACATTTCTCATATTATTGATATTTTGCACTATCCAGTATATTGTTATTTCGGTTAATGTATTTAAAATACATTAACTCTTTTGAGGCTGCTTGCATATATAACTACGTGGTATGTTTTTTGACATTCCCCTGGAAGAATTCAGCAACTCTAGCTGGCAAGACCCCATGTAGGGCCCTATTACATTACAAACTCTTTGTCTTGGTTAGATCTAGACACTAGCCTCTAGTAGGAGCAAATTGCTTGAGTGGAGTATTCAAATTTGCAGGGTGGAGGTGGCGGTTCCTTTAGAAGTTGTGTCCTTTCTAGGAAAAGAAAAATACTTGGCATACCTGTAAAGAGTTTTTTGATGATATGGATGGTGAATTAGAGGTTGGAAAGACACTGAGCAGAGCAGATGTTGAGTGCTGATTAGAGATGCAGGCATAAAGCTGGTAGGGAGCTTCTAGGAAAGGTGCCATAATTACTGATTTTAACTGGACGCAAAAAGCGATTACTTGATGCTATATGGTAGAAAAAGAGTATTGCCATATAAACCCGAGGAGTGGGATCATGCTCTCCCTAACATCTGTCAGTTTTAAGATCATGATATGGGAATGGAGAAACAGTTTGGAAGTCATTTATGGAATTTGGTGGCATCAATGGTCAATATTCAAATATATTTTAATATGCTTCATCCAATTGCCGTAGAGTGCATCCTGACCCATAGTGGCCCTTTAGGACAGGGTCGGACTGCCCCCATGGGATTTCCAAGGTTGTAATCTTTACGGACATAGACTGCCACGTCTTTCTATTAGGGATCAGCAGGTGGGTTTGAACGCCAACCTTCCGTTTCGCAGTCTAGGGCTTAACCATTGTAACCCCGCGGCTCCTTTCGTATAGCTTATGCATATTGTAAACTAATGTTTTTTTAAAAAAGATTGGCGATGAGGCAAACGCTTTATCTCATGTAGCTATTTTGAAGTATAACAAATCAAGGAAGGGTAAACGTTTGGGCCTTGAAAAATAAGTTGAAGCTAAGCACGCTTCTTAGAAAGTGTCTAAATGTGCCGGTCCACCTTGTTGCACACCTTAGTGATTTTCTCTGGCCACAGACAGAATTTATTTATCCATTGTGATGTCTCCACAAGGACCTAGCAAACTAAGCTAAAGTCCTGATCCATGCAAATATGTGAATTAGCCTTCTGGCGTTAATTAACCCTTAACAAATATAAGTTTTTAATGCTGCAAACCAAATTTTTTCTCCAGAAAGGTTGTTATTTCAATAAGTACTTAGACAGGTGAGTGTGTGTATATGTGTGCATGTGTGCATGTGTGCGAATGTGTTTGCATGCATTCAAACACACCAACTGTTTCCAAAATGAATTTAAAGCAAACTGCCTAGAACACGGGTTAGTATACCTGAAGGAGTGGATAAAAACAGGCACTACCCTGGTGGTGCAATGGTTAAGCACTCGGCTGCTAACCAAAAATGTTGGTGGTTGAAACCCACCAGCTGCTCCACAGTAGAAAGGTGTGGCAGTCTGCTTCCATAAAGATTTACAGCCTAGGAAACCTTATGGGGGCAGTTCTTCTCTGTCCTATAGGGTTGCTATGAGTCGGAATCAACACCGTGGCAATGGGTTTGTTTGTGTTTTTATTTATTTATTTATTTTGGTACCTTGTTGTGAGATGAGAGTGGTACATTTAGTAACGTGACAACAGTGAGTTTCACAAGTCCCAAATTCTTCTTCTCTAGATAATACGAAACCCAAAACCACTGCCATGGAGTCGACTCTGGCTCATAGCGACACTATAGGACAGAGTAGAGCTGCCCCATTGGGTTTCCAAGGTTGTACATTTTTACAGAAGCAGACTGCCACATCTTTCTATTGTGGAGTAGCTAGTGGCTTCGGGTCGCTGACCTTTTGGTTAACAACCAAGTGCTTTAACCACTGGGCCACCAGGGTGCCATCTCTAGGTAATACTCCGGTCTTTAAATTTCAAATTAAATTGAGCTCTCAGGGCAACTAGAGTATAGCTGTGATCCACTCACCAGCATGCGGCAGGCAAATGGCAGTCTTTCATTATCTTTGCCACCTTCACCCTCATACCTGTCATATCCAGAGATAAGGAATTACTCATGAGAGGGCATTGTAGTATTTTGGGTTTTTTTTTTTTTAATTAATTTTTATTAAGCTTCAAGTGAACATTTACCATTCCAATCAGTCTGTCACATGTAGGTTTACATACATCTTACTCCCTTCTCCCACTTGCTCTCCCCCTATTGAGTCAGCCCTTTCAGTCTCTCGTTTCGTGCCAATTTTGCCATCTTCCCTCTCTCTCTATCTTCCCATCCCGCCTCCAGTCAAGAGTTGCCAACACACTCTCCAGTGTCCACCTGGTTTAATTAGCTCACTCTTCATCAGCATCTCTCTCCTCCCCACTGACCAGTCCTTTTCATGCCTGATGATTTGTCTTCGGGGATGGTTCCTGTCCTGTGCCATCAGAAGTTCTGGGGAGCGTTGTCTCTGGGATTCCTCTAGTCGCAGTCATACCATTAGGTATGGTCTTTTCATGAGAATTTGGGGTCTGTATCCCATTGGTCTCCTGCTCCCTCAGGAGTTGTCTGTTGTGCTCCCTGACAGGGCAAACATCGATTGTGGCCAGGCACCAGCTAGTTCTTCTGGTCTCAGGATAATGTAGGTCTCTGGTTCATGTGGCCCTTTCTGTTTCTTGTATTCTTGGTTGTCGTGTGACCTTGGTGTTCTTCCTTTGCCTTTGCTCCAGGTGGGTTGAGACCAATTGATGTATCTTAGATGGCCGCTTGTTGGCATTTAGGACCCCAGGCACCACAATTCAAAGTGGGATGCAGAATGTTTTCATAATAGAATTATTTTGCCCATTGACTTAGAAGTCCCCTCAAACCAAGTTCCCCAGACCCCAGCCCCTGCTCCGCTGACCTTTGAAGCTTTCATTTTATCCCGGAAACCTCTTTGCTTTTAGTCCAGTCCAATTAGGCTGACCTTCCTTGTATTGAGTGTTGTCTTTCCCTTCACCCAAAGCAGTTCTTATCTACAGATTGATCAATAAAAAGCCCTCTCCCTCCCTCCCTCCCTCCCCCTTTCCCTCCCCCCTTTGTAACCACAAAAGTATGTGTTCTTCTCCGTTTTTTCTATTTTTCAAGATCTTATAATAGTGGTCTTATACAATATTTGTCCTTTTGCAACTGACTCATTTCGCTCAGCATAATGCCTTCCAGATTCCTCCATGTTATGAAATGTTTCAGAGATTCGTCACTGTTCTTTATCGATGCGTAGTATTCCATTGTGTGAATATACCACAATTTATTTACCCATTCATCCGTTGATGGACATCTTGGTTGCTTCCAGCTTTTTGCTATTGTAAACAGAGCTGCAATAAACATGGGTGTGCATATATCTGTTTGTGTGAAGGCTCTTGTTTCTCTAGGGTATATTCCGAGGAGTGGGATTTCTGGGTTGTATGGTAGTTCTATTTCTAACTGTTTAAGATAACGCCAGATGGATTTCCAAAGTGGTTGTACCATTTTACAATCCCACCAGCAGTGTATGAGAGTTCCAGTCTCTCCACAGCCTCTCCAACATTTATTATTTTGTGTTTTTTGGATTAATGCCAGTCTAGTTGGTGTGAGATGGAATCTCATCGTAGTTTTAATTTGCATTTCTCTAATGGCTAATGATCGAGAGCATTTTCTCATGTATCTGTTGGCTGCCTGAATATCTTCTTTAGTGAAATGTGTGTTCATATCCTTTGCCCACTTCTTGATTGGGTTGCTTGTCTTTTTGTGGTTGAGTTTTGACAGAATCATGTAGATTTTAGAGATCAGGCGCTGGTCGGAGATGTCATAGCTGAATATTCTTTCCCAGTCTTTAGGTGGTCTTTTTACTCTTTTGGAGAAGTCTTTAGATGAGCATAGGTGTTTGATTTTTAGGAGCTCCCAGTTATCGGGTTTCTCTTCATCATTTTTGGTAATGTTTTGTATTCTGTGTATGCCCTGTATTAGGGCTCCTAGGGTTGATCCTATTTTTTCTTCCATGATCTTTATCGTTTTAGTCTTTATGTTTAGGTCTTTGATCCACTTGGAGTTAGTTTTTGTGCATGGTGTGAGGTATGGGTCCTGTTTCATGCTTTTGCAAATGGATATCCAGTTATGCCAGCACCATTTGTTAAAAAGACTATCATTTCCCCAATTGACTGACACTGGTCCTTTGTCAAATATCAGCTGCTCATACATGGATGGATTTATATCTGGGTTCTCAATTCTGTTCCATTGGTCTATGTGCCTGTTGTTGTACCAGTACCAGGCTGTTTTGACTACTGTGGCTGTATAATAGGTTCTGAAATCAGGTAGAGTGAGGCCTCCCACTTTCTTCTTCTTTCTCAGTAATGCTTTGCTTATCCGGGGGTTCTTTCCCTTCCATATGAAATTAGTGATTTGTTTCTCTATCCCCTTAAAATATGACGTTGGTATTTGGATTGGAAGTGCGTTATATGTATAGATGGCTTTTGGTAGAATAGACATTTTTACTATGTTAAGTCTTCCTATCCATGAGCAGGGTATGTTTTTCCACTTAAGTATGTCCTTTTGAATTTCTTGTAGCAGAGTTTTATAGTTTTCTTTGTATAGGTCTTTTACATCCTTGGTGAGATTTATTCCTAAGTATTTTATCTTCTTGGGGGCTACTGTGAATGGTATTGATTTGGTTATTTCCTCTTCGGTGTTCTTTTTGTTGATGTAGAGGAATCCAAGTGATTTTTGTATGTTTATTTTATAACCTGAGACTCTTCCAAACTCTTCTATTAGTTTCAGTAGTTTTCTGGAGGATTCCTTAGGGTTTTCCATGTATACGATCATGTCATCTGCAAATAGTGATAGCTTTACTTCCTCCTTACCAATCTGGATACCCTTTATTTCTTTGTCTAGCCTAATTGCCCTGGCTAGGACTTCAAGTACGATGTTGAATAAGAGTGGTGATAAAGGGCATCCTTGTCTGGTTCCCATTCTCAAGGGAAATGCTTTCAGGTTCTCTCCATTTAGAGTGATATTGGCTGTTGGCTTTGCATAGATGCCCTTTATTATGTTGAGGAATTTTCCTTCAATTCCTATTTTGGTAAGAGTTTTTAGCATAAATGGGTGTTGAACTTTGTCAAATGCCTTTTCTGCATCTATTGATAAGATCATGTGGTTTTTATCTTTTGTTTTATTTATGTGATGGATTACATTAATGGTTTTTCTGATATTAAACCAGCCTTGCATACCTGGTATAAATCCCACTTGATCAGGGTGAATTATTTTTTTGATGTGTTGTTGGATTCTATTGGCTAGAATTTTGTTGAGGATTTTTGCATCAATGTTCATGAGGGATATAGGTCTAAAATTTTCTTTTTTTGTAATGTCTTTACCTGGTTTTGGTATCAGGGAGATGGTAGCTTCATAGAATGAGTTGGGTAGTATTCCGTCTTTTTCTATGCTTTGAAATACCTTCAATAGTAATGGTGTTAAGTCTTCTCTGAAGGTTTGGTAGAACTCTGCAGTGAAGCCGTCTGGGCCAGTGCTTTTTTTTGTTGGAAGTTTTTTGATTACCGTTTCAATCTCTTCTTTTGTTATGGGTCTATTTAGTTGTTCTACTTCTGAATGTGTTAGTTTAGGTAGGTAGTATTGTTCCAAAAATTTATCCATTTCTTCTAGGTTTTCAAATTTGTTAGAGTACAATTTTACATAGTAATCTGAAATGATTCTTTTAATTTCATTTGGCTCTGTTGTGATGTGGTCCTTCTCATTTCTTATTCGGGTATTTGTTTCCTTTCCTGTTTTTCTTTAGTCAGTCTACCCAATGGTTTATCAATTTTGTTAATTTTTTCAAAGAACCAGCTTTTGGCTTTGTTAATTCTTTCAATTGTTTTTCTGTTCTCTAATTCATTTAGTTCAGCTCTAATTTTTATTATTTGTTTTCTTCGGGTGCCTGATGGGTTCTTTTGTTGCTCACTTTCTATTTGTTCAAGTTGTCGGGACAGTTCTCTGAGTTTGGCTCTTCTTTTTGTATGTGTGCATTTATCGATATAAATAGGCCTCTGAGCACTGCTTTTGCTGTGTCCCAGAGGTTTTGATAGGAAGTATTTTCATTCTCGTTGCTTTCTAAGAATTTCCTTATTCCCTCCTTGATGTCTTCTATAACCCAGTCTTTTTTCAGGAGGGTCTTGTTCATTTTCCAAGTATTTGATTTCTTTTCCCTAGTTTTTCTGTTATTGATTTCTAGTTTCATTGCCTTGTGGTCTGAGAAGATGCTTTGTAATATTTCGATGTTTTGGAGTGTGCAAAGGTTTGTTTTATGCCCTAATATGTGGTCTATTCTAGAGAATGTTCCATGTGCGCTAGAAAAAAAAGTATATTTTGCAGCAGTTGGGTGGAGAGTTCTGTATAAGTCAATGAGGTCAAGTTGGTTGATTGTTGTAAGTAGGTCTTCCGTGTCTCTGTTGAGCTTCTTACTGGATGTCCTGTCCTTCTCCGAAAGTGGTGTGTTGAAGTCTCCTACTATAAATGTGGAGGTGTCTATCTCACTGTTCAATTCTGTTAAAATTTGATTTATGTATCTTGCAGCCCTGTCATTGGGTGCGTAAATATTTAATATGGTTATATCTTCCTGATCAATTGTCCCTTTTATCATTATATAGTGTCCTTCTTTATCCTTTGTGGCGGATTTAAGTCTAAAGTCTATTTTGTCAGAAATTAATATTGCTACTCCTCTTCCTTTTTGCTTATTGTTTGCTTGATATGTTTTTTTCCATCCTTTGAGTTTTAGTTTGTTTGTGTCTCTAAGTCTAAGGTGTGTCTCTTGTAGGCAGCATATAGATGGATCGTGTTTCTTTATCCAGTCCGTGACTCTCTGTCTCTTTATTGGTGCATTTAGTCCATTTACATTCAGCCTAATTATAGATAAATAAGTTTTTAGTGCTGTCATTTTGATGCCTTTTCAGGTGTGTTGTTGGCCATTTCATTTTTCCACATGCTTTTTTGTGCTGAGACGTTTCTCTTAGTAGCTTGTGAGATCCTCATTTTCATAATGTTTAACTTTTTGTTTGTTGAGTCGTTACGTTTTTCTTGGCTTTTTTCTTGAGTTATGGAATTGATATTCCTTTTTGTGGTTACCTTATTATTTACCCCTATTTTTCTAAGTAAAAACCTAACTTTTATCCTTCTATATCGCCTTGTATCACTCTCCATCTGGCAGTTCAATGCCTCCTATATTTAGTCCCTCTTTTTGATTATTGTGATTGTTTATCTATTGATTTCCATGATTTCCTATTATGTGTATTATTTTGTTTATTTATGTATTTTTTAGAATTAATCTTACTTTGTTTGTTTTTGTGCTTTCCCTATTTGAGTTGCGTTGATATCAGGACGTTCTTTTTTGTGACCTTGTATTGTGCTGGTACCTGATATTATTGGTCATCAGGCCAAACAATCTCCTTTAGCATTTCTTGCAGTCTTGGTTTAGTTTTTGCAAATTCTCTAAACTTGTGTTTATCTGTAAATATCTTAATTTCTCCTTCATATTTCAGTGAGAGTTTTGCTGGATATATGATCCTTGGTTGGCAGTTTTTCTCCTTCAGTGCTCTGTATACATCGTCCCATTCCCTTCTTGCCTGCGTGGTTTCTGCTGAGTAGTCTGAACTTATTCTTATTGATTCTCCCTTGAAGGAAACCTTTCTTTTCTCCCTGGCTGCTTTTAAAATTTTCTGTTTGTCTTTGGTTTTGGCAAGTTTGATGATAATATGTCTTGGTGTTTTTCTTTTTGGATCAATCTTAAATGGAGTTCGATGAGCATCTTGGATAGATATCCTTTCATCTTTCATGATGTCAGGGAAGTTTTGTGTGAGGAGTTCTTCAACTATTTTCTCTGTGTTTTCTGTCCCCCCTCCCTGTTCTGGGACTCCAATCACTCGCAAGTTATCCTTCTTGATAGAGTCCCACATGATTCTTAGGGTTTCTTCATTTTTTTTAATTCTTTTATCTGATTTTTTTTCAGCTGTGTTGGTGTTGATTCCCTGGTCCTCCAGATGTCCCAGTCTACATTCTAATTGCTCGAGTCTGCTCCTCTGAATTTCTATTGCGTTGTCTAATTCTGTAATTTTATTGTTAATCTTTTGGATTTCTACATGCTGTCTCTCTATGGATTCTTGCAACTTATTAATTTTTCCACTATGTTCTTGAATAATCTTTTTGAGTTCTTCAACAGTTTTATCAGTGTGTTCCTTGGCTTTTTCTGCATTTATCCTAATTTCATTTGTGATATCTTTAAGCATTCTGTAAATTAGTTTTTTATATTCTGTATCTGATAATTCCAGGATTGTATCTTCATTTGGGAAAGATTTTGATTCTTTTGTTTGAGGGGTTGGAGAAGCTGTCATGGTCTGTTTCTTTATGTGGTTTGATATGGACTGCTGTCTCCGAGCCATCACTGGGAAACTAGATTTTCCAGGTAATCAGCTAAAAAAAATGCAGTCAGATCCCTATCTGAATTCTCCCTCTGGCTCCGGGTATTGGGATGTTAATGGAGCCTCCTGGGGAGGGTGGGGGAGGGATCAGAGAGCTAGGAGTGTAGCACCACAGAATATAGAGCTGATCACCGTGTTCACGCTCTACCCCCGTCCGCCAATATCCGGGCGGGATGGCTCCCCGGTTGAGATGCTACTCTGCCCGCTCCGAGACCAGTCACTTCCTCCCGGGGACTTCTCCCTCCGGTGCGCAGCACCACTCTCGTGAACTGGGTCGGCGTCTCCCGCACGAAGGAGTGGGCCCGCCCCCAGGGTCTATCCAGGAGAATATAATTGGACCCTGCGCTTACGCCCCACCCGCTTTCGCCAAAATCCCAGCGGGACGACACCCCGGCTGGGACGCTGCTCTCCCCGCTCCAAGACCAGTCACTTCCTCCCAGGGACTTCTCCCTCCGGTGCGCCGTGCCACACACGCGAACTGGGTGGGTGTCCCCCCGCACGAACGTGTGGGCCCCGCCCCGGGGTCGCTTTAGGGAGATATAGCTGACCGCCCCCCGCTCGCGCCCCGCCCGCTTCCCGCCAAACTCCCGGCGGGACGGCTCCCCGGCTGGGACGCTGCTCTCCCCTCTCCAAGACCAGACACTTCCTCCCGGGGACTTCTCCCTCTGGTGCGCCGCGCCACACGCGCGAACTGGGTGGGCGTCCCCCCGCATGAACGTGTGGGCCCCGCCGCAGGGTCGCTTTAGGGAAATATAGCTGACCCTCCCCTGCTCGCCCCCCGCCCGCTTCCCGCCAAACTCCCGGCGGGACGGCTCCCCGGCTGGGACGCTGCTCTCCCCGCTCCAAGATCAGTCACTACCTCCTGTGTGCTTCTCCCTCCTGCTGCCCCGCTACGCCGCCCACGCCAACCAGCTAGACTCTCTCCCGGGATGGGTTCGGGGGGGTAGGGCTGGGCCCCTTGTCTGTGCCGTCTGCCCCCCGGGCTCTGCCCCAGATCAGGCTCCGAAGGTCACCTGCCTGGTATGCTGGCTCCTAGTTCTGAAAATGGTCGCTGTCTGCCCGTATTTGTTCGTTTTCTGTCTCTAAGTCTGTGCTTGTTGTTCAGGGTTCGTAGATTGTTATGTATGTGATCGATTCACTTGTTTTTCCGAGTCTTTTTTGCAAGAGGGATCCGCAGTAGTGTCCAACTAGTCCGCCATCTTGGCCCCACCTCTGGTTTTTTTTTTTTTTTTTGATGCAGAAAGAGAGGATGAAGTTACACTGAGCTTTTCTCAGACTCATTTTGTGTTCTGTTAATCTAAGAAAAGACTTTATGTTCTGCTTCTTGTTATTTGGTTATTTTCTCTCTAGGATCTTGTGCAGGGATGGAGGATGGTCTCGGACAAATACTCTAAATTTCAAGCTTTGATACCTTCCTTGAGTTGGTCTGAGAAATACTTCTGTTTCATAGTCAGTTTGCACTATCTGAGTCCCTGGCTAGTGCAAACACTTAACTCACAATGCTGCTAACTGGAAATTTGAAGGCTCAAGTGCACCCTGAGTCACCTCGGGAAAAGGGCCTAATGATCTCCTGAAAAAAATTTAACCATTGAAAAGCCTATGGAGCATAGTTCTACTCTGACACAAATGGGGTTGCCATGAGTCAGAATCAACTTAGGGCAACTGGTTTTGTTTTTTTTTTTTTTTTGCACTACTAGAACCCTGGTCCCTAATAGATACTTGAAGACATGGTTTGTTCTTCTACTAGAAATTTGGAGAATGCCCATGGCAATGAGTGAACAACAGTTGTGTAATATTTCTTCACTCTTCCTAGTGCATAAGTAAAACAGCTGGTGAAACGAGGTGGCTTTGGAAACAAGATGACCTGGAAATGTGAAAGGAAGATAATGGCATAGGATCACCTGGAGTTAATACATGTAAAAAAAAAAAATATCCTATAATACCTGCTACACAGGAGATTGTCAACACATGGCCATCAATAACAATAATGAGATGAGAAGAATATTTAAAATGCTTGATGGAATTAGGGGAGGCTTTTCATCAGTGGTTACACTATATTGTCTGGAAGTTTTAGAGGATTTTTCTGAGGCCCAGGCAAAAGAGAAGAACTTCTGAGGTAAAGGTATAAGTAAAGGCACAGAGATATGTAAGCACGAAGTGTGTTCTGGGGATGGGCTGTAATCAAGGATCCATTCACTTAAAGCACCTGGAGGAGACAGCAGGTGATGGAGCTAGGAAGGTGATTGATGCCACAGTGGAAATGTCTTTGAATGACACAGGAAGGCACTTAGATTTGATTTCTAGGGGCACGGGGACCTTTGAACATTTTCCATCTAGGCTGTGATTTCTCACGCTCCACCTGGTGTTTTAGAAAAGTGTTCACAGTTGTAATAGCCCAGGTAAGAAATAATGAATTTGGGGAGTGACAGAAGTAATAAAGAGACAAGAACAAAGGGAGTGAAAGAATTTAAATCTGTTCAGATTGTTGACAATTTATATGTAGTGTGAAGGGCAAGAGCTAGATATTACTCTTCTACAATTAGAATGGAAGTAGAAGCATTTAGACATGCATACAGTGGAATCTGGGTGAATTATAATAAATTGCAATGGCATATCATCTAGAATTTGTAGTATTCAAATCAAATTTACTTAACCAATGGTAAATATTAAAAAAATTTTTTTTTTTACTTAGCACAAAAAATTTAGTTTAGATAAAATAAGTAATAAAATATGTGATTGTATATGAAGTGACTAAAACCATGAAAATAATTTGAAATTCCAACAGAAAAATATGTTTTAATCATATTGAAGTAATGGCCATTAATTGTTTGAGAATTAAAATGTTATTTGAACTTTGTGTCTATTATGTATGGTTTGCTGTGTCACAGTTAACCCAGCTGGCATGTATTTTTCCAATGTCTGAAAATTGTCTATTTATTAAACAAAATTGATTTCTCACAAGATTTTATTTTCTGGTAGACTACATTCATACAGTATGCAGAGAGTCTGATCTTAAATTTAAATAGTAGCACACTTTGTATACAAATATTTATGCAGATTATGTATAGCTGTTCTGTACTTTTGGGGGTACACAGCCACTCTGTCACCACTCCAGTCAAAGACTACAAATCATTCAGTGTTTCAAACATAATCGTGAACACTATGCTCTGAGAAACAGGTGAGGTGTGGAGGGATTTTATTTTTTAAGAGCGTGCTCTTCTGTGATGGTAAAGTAGCTGTGTTTTGTCACATTGACAGGTACATCTTTTGAGAAACGCGGGCGATGAAGTTACCATCACTGTTCAGTATCTCAGGGAAGCTCCATCATTTCTGAAGCTCCCATTAGGTAAGGGGAGAAGGGAGAAATTCAAGGGTATCATAGAATTTCCTGCCTTGTCATACTATTTGTCCAAATGATCTATTTGTCCAAAAGAGTATCAATCTTTTCCTGAGCATATATTCAGATAGAAGAAAGGTCTAAAAAGATACCTGGGTATTGCATGCTCCTAAGACATTCAACATGTTAATGTATTAACTGACTTTTTGTATGAAAGGATTATCAGACTGCCACTTGTTGATGAACTAACTATATGTTTACGCCTTACAGTGAATTCGCTGTGATTATATGTAGTTATACATACAATGCACACGTATGTAGAAACAAAGTTTTTACGTTTATTTAAAAAATTTTTAAATTTTATCCTTCAGAAATTTTTCAAAGAATTATGATCCAGTTTGAAAGTTATAAAGCCCGAATCTATAGAAAATATTTTAGTGAAAATAGTGATCAGGACCTTTACTAATTTTCTTAGCTGTCATATTTTTATAAGTTTTTCCGGTTCTCAACATTGTCCATTGATTTATAGATGAACTACTCTGTCAGTCAGGAAAGAGCTTTAATACAAAGTCCAAGCTCCCAAGGAGCTCGTTATCTGTTGGTGACTCAAACACTGAAGAGTTTAATGGGGAAAGGAGAAACCTCCAGCCTGATACGAAAATTTCAGTTTTCAGTGGCCTCTTCTTCTTATCTGTTCTGTTTTTTTCTGTCCTTTCTTCTGTTCTTTCTCTCATGAGAAGGAGTGGAACCCTTTCCCTGGGCCGTCTTCATTTGCTCTTTTCTGCTGCTGCTGTTATTTTGCTGTTTGTTTATTTTTCTGTCTTCTACCATTTTTTCCCTGTAGTTAATTCTTTTCTTCTTTTACTGCCTTAAATGGGCCCCAGGTACAATTCTCTTTTGATGGTATCTATGTGGATCAATTCTGTTGGTGAATCATGATCTTCGATTAGGGTTTGCATTTGGAATAAAAAAGGGGGGGGGCACTGAGCTCATGGTTCTTCTGCTTTCATCTTCTTGAGTAACCCAAGCAAATCAACTTCAGTAACTTCATTGTTCTTTCCATTAGACCACAACCAAAAAAAAAAAAAAAAAAACCAAACCCGTTGCCGTCAAGTCAACTGCGAGTCATAGTGACCCTATAGGACAGAGGAGAACTGCCCCCTTAGGGTTTCCAAGGAGTGCCTGGTGGATTCGAATTGCTGACCTTTTGGTCAGCAGCCATAGCTCTTAACCACTATATCACCAGGGTTGTCACAGCAGGATAGCTGCATTGTTGATTATTCTTAGAAAAATGGATATTACTCTCACTGTGATAAAAATACATCATGAAGATTCACCACGTGTTCTACCTTCTTAAAAGAGTAGTATCTGTACTAAACAGAACAATAGTACCTTTGATAGAGGACACCCGGAGGATTCCAGGATACAGAGTAAGAAACGCTGTGAAATTGTAAATGCAGAAAAGTATTCCCCAAGTACTAGAATGTGGAAAATACTAGAAATCAGGCCAAAAATTCACATGGAAAGAAGTAATATGCATAGCCCTGTGATACTTCCCATGGGAATGTGGGAAGTGTTGATGTTAATCCAGAAGGGAAGTAGATGTAATTTAAAAAAACCTGGTTCCCAGGGCCAACAAGAAAACTCCACATTGACTGGGGTTAAATATACTATACATCAGGATAGGCACACTTAAGCAGTGAGCTCAAATAAATGGGGGCATGCCAGAGGACTTGGGGATGAGCACAATACCAGTACTCAAGTATTTGGTAGCACTAAAGAATTGAAAATGATGAAAATAAGGTATTGCATAATTTTTTTGAAAAAAAAATAAAAGGACATAATGAATGAAAAGAGTTGTTGTTATTTGTCTTGGAGTCAGTTCTGACTCATGGCGACCCCGTGGGTGCAGAGCAGAACTGCTCCAGGGTGTTTTCAAGGCTGTGACCTTTTGGAAACATGACCAGGCCTGTCTTCTGAAAGGCCACTGGGTGGGTTCAAACCTCCAGCCTTTTGGCTAGTAGTCTAACACTTAACTGTTTACACAACCCAGGGATATCTAATAAACATAAAATATGAGAAGAGGCTGTTGGCACATTTTATTTTTATATCCTAAATATAATTTCAGATTCCCCTTACATTTTTTTCCTCATGACCAATTATACCAGAACCTTAGAGACCAATGAATGAAGCCACTGAACATATTTGATTAATTTGAATGGAGAGAGGAACTGAAACATGGCTGATATGGAGGTTAAGGAAGGATTTTAAGGTCTTGGCAAAATAAAGAAGTTTAAACTAAGAGAGAGAAAGCTTAATCAGAGGACGTATGACATTTTAGTACGTTCGCAAATGAAGAAGGGCTAGACAACAACTGTAGCCTCTTAATTTCCGTTTAAATCTCAGAAAGAACATCTTAAAAAATTGATCATAAGCAGTTAATCATACAAAGTGTCATTTTTTGTTCTGCCACACTCTTGTGTTTTTAAAAATAATAATAGTAATAATAATAAGGCCCTATAAGGTTTGACTAGGGTTTTAAAGTGATCCTTTTAAGTAGAATTTTCAAAGCCCTAGACTTGTGATCTGGAGCCCCTGGGTGATACAAATGGTTCATGTGGTTGGCTGGCAACCAAAAGATTGGAGGCTCACTCAAGTACATCCAGAGTCTCCTTGGAAGAAAGGCCTGGCAGTCTGCTTCCAAAAATCAGCCGATGAAAACCCTGTGAATCACGGACAGTGTGCATGGGGTCACCGTGAGTCGGGAGCCACTCGAGGGCAGCGAACAGCAGCAGTCGTAGTAAATGTCAAATGGTGATTTTGATTCCACGTTATTTGGTGGTGTATAAACATAAGGGGTAAATTTACAGTGTTCCACTACCAGGTTTTATCACTCTTTCAATCTATCCACCCATTTATCTATCTTGTGTATCTCTGTGTGCACAGATAAAAAATACAGCCTTGCAGGGGAAGGCCTAGGAGACGAAAAGCAGGAACTGCACGCGTAACACTGATGTCCCTTGTACCAGGGCTGTGTCTGACTTCTCTGTGACAAAGGTGACTTCCACTGGGAGAGCGAGTTGCCAAAGTTTCTAGGCCAGCTTTCATTCATGTCACTGAAGAGCAAAATTTAAGACACACACTCATTTTAAAACCAGTATCAAAGGGAGGAAATGCCCTACACTGAAGGTGTAGAACGGTGAGTCATGAGCCAGAGCTACCACAGGACTTGGGTTGTTGTTTCCCTCCCCCAGTGGAACAATCTGGAAATACTAGACCCTCAGGCTAGTGGTGCTAGTTGCTATTTTTGTTAAGAGATGCACCATGAATTTTTGCTCATGGGCTCTGGTTAAAATCTGTGCGCTCATTGGTTATGTCTGTTGCTGGTGACCTAGTAGCTTCTATTAGCTTTATTGCTGATGTCCCATGCAGAATTTTGCTAACTTTTGCTGTATGTGTGTTGACAAGGTCAGCTGAGCAAGCAGGTCAGCATTTCTTTAAAGGTATACACAGTACTAAAGGCAGAGAGAGCTTAGCGTTATCTTGGCGCTTAGATCCTGTGAAACTTTGTCCTTAGCTTTGTATTTGGCAGGGATGTTGAGTTCTCTATTCTTTCAATAAATGTCAATTCTCCTTTTATTCAGCTCTTTATAAACTAAAAGTGTTAAAATATTAGTATCCATATAATTTTAAACGGTGTCCATAATCCTTTCATAAATTCAGGCAGATTACATTCACACCGTGGAGAAAAAATTGCTTTTGCCTAAGTGATCCCCGTGTATTACAATCTACTCAGCAACAGCAACGAACAGTATAGGAAAATATCAAAACAGATTTATTTTGGAAAATGTCTAGTTTAAATTATCTAAGAGAAAATTAATAGCCAATGAGATTCAGTCAATGTAGGATTTTTTTTTTTTGCATAAATTCACACACTTGGTCTTACTTGTTCTTAAGATATAATTCACATAACTAAAATCCACCATTTTAATGTATACTCTTCAGTGGTTTTTATCCTTTTTTTTTCCTTTTGTTTTGCCAATTGACCTAGATGTCCCCTGAGACGATGTTCCCCAGCCCTTAGCCCCAGCTACTCGGTCCCTCGATACAGTGGTTTTTATTATATTCACTAAGGTGAACAGCCATCAGCACTGTCTAGTTCCAGAACATCTCCATAACTCCAAAAAAGAAACTCCATACCTATTAGCAGTTAGTCCCAGTTTTTCTGTCTTTCCCGTCCCCTGGGAACCACTAACCTACTTTCTGTCTTTGCCAATAATATATATTTCACCTAAATGAAACTAAATGAAATCGTACAGCTTGTGGCTTTTTGTGTCCAGCTTCTTTGCATAATGTTTTCCAGATTATTGTAGTATATATCAATACTGCATTCCTTTTAATGGCTGAATAATAGTTTGTTGTTTGCATATACCATATTTTGCTTACCTATTCATCAGCTGATAGGCATATTTCCATTTTTTGACTATCATCAATAATGCTGCTATGAACATCCATTTACAAGTTTTTGTGTGAACATACGTTTTCAATTCTATTGGCTGTTGTGAATAATTCTTCCCTCAACATTGGTGTACAAGTATCTGTTTGCATTCCTGCTTTCAATTCTTTTGTGTATATACCTAGGAGTGGAGTTGCTGGGTGATATGATAATTTCGTGTTTTAAGTTTTTGAGAAGCTTCCAAACTTTTCCACAGCAGCTTCACCACTTTACATCCCCACCAGCAATATGTGAGGGTAGTCGATGTAATTTTGATGGACTAAAGTTCATTTTTTAGGTTACATGTTTTTATAAGTATTGATTGTTAACTATTTGTGTTATATATTTTCTAATTCGTTTTGTCTTTACACCAACGAAGTCTGTTTTTATCATTAATGATGATTGACACTGATCTTTTTTACATAACTGATTTTACTGATGATAAACCAAAGAAATATTACAAATGTTCATCTATGTCTCCTTTGATACATAGATGAAAACAATACCCGCTGATTAAAAATAAGTTAATAGAAACCAAAAACCTATAAATGACCATCAAATCAAAATTTATTCACTTGTTTATTTATTCATTCAATCGTCTATTGGTTCACTGCTGTTAGTCATGCATCACCTGTAGCTGTATTGTGGCCCTTTGGATTTTAGAAGGCCACAGAAAATTGCGAAGATTTATGTTGTTCTCCCAAATCACTTATAAGCTGGTTATAGAGATAAAACAAAAGACATTGGAAAAGAAAGGCAAAAAGATAATTAAGTACAGTGTACATAATGTGCATATAAATGGTAAAAGACAGACTCAGGGTTGCTGTTCCAAAACATAGACTGATTGTCAATAAAACTGAGACCAACTGTTTAAATAAAAGGTCTCTGGGTAGTACAAATGGTTTGCCCTCAAGTACTACCCTAAAGGTTGGTGGTTCAAACCCAGCCAGTGGCACCACAGATGAAAAGCCTGGAAATCTGTTTCTGTAAAGATTACAGCCAAGAAAACCCATTGGAGCAGCTCTACTCTGTAACACATGGGGTCGCCATGAGTTGAAATTGACTTGATGGCAACGTGTTTGGCTTTTTGTTGTTATTGTTTAAACAAAGTTAAGCCATTCTCTTTTCTCCCAGAGTTCTCAGTCTTTCAATGTATTAATTTTTATATAGGAATATAGTATGAACTATTTCACAAACATAAAATCCTAATAGATGGGAAAACTTATACCAGAGAGGTGTATTAATTTGCCAACCTTGCATGCTAAAGAAGTGGCAGAAATGGACTTTGACAGGAGAAGTCTGGCTTCAGAGCCCCTCCTCCTAATCACCATGCCATCCTGTAATGCCATTTACATTGGGTAACGCTGATGGTTATGGTGTGACTTTGCATGTGTGATGTCATTTAATCTTCATTCCAATACCATGAAATAGATTAAGACAGGACATTCCAGGTACAAATACATGAAACCCTATTAATCAGGCTTTCTATTTCAACTGCACACATTTCCTTCCTGCTTGGGAATATTAAGTTCAAGGGTCCAGTTCCTCCAGCAGCATCTCCTACTCGTTATAGTTTACGGCTAGTTGGTGATAAATCCTGTTCCTTGTGCTACTCTTAGCATTTCTTTCCTCTTTTCAAGTATTTGGATGATCTAAGAGCAGGACCTTAGTTTTTTTCTCAAGGATGTCCAAGAATCTCCCTTATGATAATGTCTAAATATCTTCTCTTCCTTTTGTTAGGGACAAGATGGCAATGTTCAAACATCTGTCTTTCTGTGACCAGAGAAACTAATGGACCGCAACGTTAGGTCACACATAGAAACATTCTCATATTGTGGGAGGAAAAAAATTGGGGGGCAGACCAATAAAAGTATACAGCTTTTGTCCTGAAGCTCTTTTTAGAATGTTGGAAATGAGATGAAAGCATTGTACTTTACTTTGATAATTCATAGTCTGTGTGAAGATTTATGAATTAATCCTGATTTTGTTGAAAAGTTGGGTAAGCTCTGGTTGTATTTTCTAGAATCTAAAGGAATGTTATTTGTATGCATCACCTGCTGTATCAGCGCTGTGTTACATATTCTGAATGTGAGAGTATAAATACTATCTTTCCAACAATTCTTTGATTCTTTGATATTATCGCCTCTTTTCTGAGGAGAAAACCGAGATCATAAAACATAACTTGCAAAATATCCTGCTAATTTTCCGTATCTATGAAATGGTGATAATAATAAATAACACTTCACAGGTTTTTATTCTGTTAGGATTAAGTAAAGTAACACGTACAAGGCTTTTAGTTCGGTTCTCAATAAATTATAACTATGATGATGATGGCCATGATGTGACTAATGCATGTTCATCTTTTCTATACGTGCATTTCATATACTTTATGGTACTTATCTGCGTGGATAAGAAAATTAAATGCCAACAGGAGCCAGACAGGCAACATAGATGGCTATCAGGGATTGGGTATAACATGATAAATAGGATTGCCCAGGCCTAAGCCCATTGCCATTGAGTCAATTCCAACAGATAGTGACCCTATAGGACAGAGTAGAACTGCCCCATAGGGTTTCCAAGGAGCACCTGGAGGATTTGAACTGCCGACCTTTGGTTAGCAGCCGTAGCGCTTCACCACTACGTCACCAGGTTTAGGGATATGCAAACTAGAAAACAGTTGTCTTTTCTGAAGGAGGGTCATCATTCACCTCCAGCCATTTTCTTGGCCCAAGACTTTAAGCTATTGTTTGTTAAGCAGGGTTAGCAATACTTACTTTGTAGGAGAATTGTGACTATTTAATATTAAAGCAGTCTAGCATTGTCCCTGACACTTAATAGGCACTAAATATATGCTGGTGCTCTTACTGACTCCTATCCTTTTTGGCTTGCCTCTACACTAATTATATTAAATAATTGAACACTGATTCCTCACACCTTAGGGGAGGTAGAATGGAGAAATATAACTCACTGTCACCAACCCATAATGATAGTTCACAGTTGTGCTTCCAACGTCATAGTAGAAAGAACACACCAAGGAGCCAGAAACAAAGGTCTTTGCAGAGGAATGATGAGAAGCAAGTCTGGGAACAAGTGTCTACACTGCCCACTGTTGAGTCTACTCAATGGGGTCTAGCTCTACCAAAAAGTGACATTACAGAGATTATGCAGACCAGACTCTTAATGGTAGAAAAGAAGACTGTAGCCCAAAAAGTTAGATGGATTGTCCAAGATCAGGCAGTCATTTTAGAGCCTGTTAACACTGGAGTCCAGTATTATGAGTCTCCTGGCTTCTGCTCCCTGCTAATCCCTAGCCTTGTTTTTTTTTTAAAGTATCTCTGTCCACAAACTTATGTTTTATTTTCATATTTTCCACTTTAGCAATTTGTCAAGCAAAGATAATAAGAAGAAATAAATTGAAAATTAAAATCAGAACATCAGTAATCGTATTTAGAATATTAGCCAGCTCTTAATGCTAGTGGTTGAAATCTCTACATAAAGTCCTCAAATAGATCAATAGCTAATAGTTTACACTAGTAGTCATGTTTAGCAATAAAAATAAGGTGTGAGAATTTAGAAAACATGCATAATCACCACTCTGCTATTGGATCAGACTGATGTATGGGATTTGCATGACATGTACAAAATACTTGGAAAGAAAAATATGGTACATATTTTGTATACTACATATTTTAAATTTAGCTTCAGTCTAAACCATCTTTCTTTTCCATATCTGTTCTCTGCTCATTCAACTTTATTTTCATCTTTAGAAAATTAGCCAATTTTTATGCTAGTGGTTTTAGTTGTTGTTGTGTGCCATTGAGTCCATTTTGACTTGTATCTACCCCATATGACAGAGTAGAATTGCCCCCATAGGATTCCTTAGGCTTTTTGGTAGGAGCCCCACTTGTTCAGTGGTTAAAGTGCTTGGCTGCTAACTGAAGGCTGGTGGTTCAAAGCTACCAACTGCTCCGAGGAAGAAAGATGTAATCTGTAAAGATTACAGCATCAGAAACCCTATGGGGCAGTTCTCCTCTGTCCTGTGAGGTCTCTGTGTATCTGAATCAAGTTGTTCGCAATGCGTTTTGTTTTTAATCTTTACGGGAGCAGATCTCCAGGTCTGTTCTCCTGCAGAGCCTCTACATAGGTCAAACCACTGACTTTTAGTTAGCAGTCCACTGCTTAACCATTATGCTACAAGGCATTCTTAATACAAATATATAAAGTTTCCAAAGAGGACTAAAGCTAACAGCTTACATTAGTGTTCATGTGTTATAGTAAGTTGTTAGGCTGTAGAAAGCATACTCCTTCACCTGCTACCTCTCTGAACAAAGGCAGCAGCCCTCCTTGTGAGATGGTCCGGTCCAGTCATCCCTTGCCTCTGCCAGCTTTTTTGTTTGAAGTCAGATAATCAAGAGAAGGCCACATGACAACAGCAGAAAGGTGAAGAATCGTCATTAATAACACAACCTGTAAACTGGACCATCAACATCTCTGAGAGTTGACTAGGCATTGTATCATAGGTGACTTCCTAATGTTTAGGTAGAACTGAAGCCATTCCACGGTCCCAGTGTGATTTATTGTTGAGCTGCAGTTTAGAATGACTGTGTCTCATTTTGTTTTCAGGATCCCCAGGGCCGTCCAGTGACCATAGCAGCGGGGCTTCTTCACCTCTCTTTGACAGTGGTTTGCATTTAAACGGAAACTCCAGCAACACAGTAAGCATGTTGATTCTCATTAAATTTTATTTTAATGGAAATATCAGTACCCCCCAGATAATCCCTAGGCAAAATTATAAAGATGCTTCACTGCCCAATAGAGATAATTGTGACTGTTTTCAGTGGAAATAATTTATTACATAGATTTATGGTGTCATACCATTGACATTCACTCTCCAGTGTGATGACTTGTCATTTCATTTTAGGATGTTTTAAGCTCATGATTCATGATATCTCAGGTAGGAATCCTTAATTTTGTGATAGACTTCAAAATCTTGCCTCTGATTTATCACATGACCTTGATTTCAGAAATGGCTGTAGGTTATTTTTAAGTGAGCCCATAAGACACATGAAATGAACATTGCAAGGAATTGAAAGGACCTAGAAGTATGAATGCTGTGTACTTGCAATGAGTTTTACTTGCTCCCCAAATCTCCACTCTCCCAAGAAAGCAAGACCTGAGTAAAGGTATGGAGAAGGTGCACACCTCCTTGAGTGTTCCCCTGCAGTGCCTGCACTCAGACTCCTAGCTGTGGGACCTACGAAGAGTCTTCCTCCAGTATATATAGCCCGCCTACCCACTGAGGGATTCATGGCCAAGGAGAATTTAGAATGCTGTTCACAATTTGGGAAATGGTTTATTATAAATCAGAACAAACCATACCATTAAAACGACCACCTACTTTACCTGCTGGTAGAGACTAGAGAAAAAGGTTCATGCTTTTAAAATATTTTTTAAGTGTCATATTTCTTATTCATTTTTAATCTTTTAATATAGAGTGATGCTTAAAAACAATTAACTTCAATGTGAGTTATGAAGCAAAATAATAAAATGAATATGCATGTCTCACAAATCAATTAGAACATTGTCACGGCCATTTGTCCAATGGTGCGCCTCCCTGTCCCATTATCTGGCCTGCCCCAGAGATAAACAGCAGCCTGAATTTTCTGTTTATCATTCACTTGATTAAAAAAAAAAAACTTTTATCCATATCTATATATTCTTAAAAAATATACCATTTAACTTTATTTTGAGCCTTATGGAACATAGTCTTCTGGAATTTGCGTTTTCCCTTACTGTTATATTCCCAAGATTTATCCGTGTTGTTTTGTTTGGGCCTGGATTTGTTTGTTTGTTTCTGCTATATAATATTTACTTGTGTGAATATATTACAACTTACTTGTTCATTGTTCTGTTAGTGGACATATGGTTTGTGTGTGTGAGTGTGTGTTTCATTTTGTTGTCATTAAAATCAGGCCTGCCATGAACATACTTACAAATATCCCTTCACTATCTATATCCATAGAAGCAGAATTTCTGGGTACTAGATTTTGCCAATGTTATATTTACAAAATAATGACTGTGTTCCCAAGTGGTTATACCAACTTATACTCCCACCAACACTGTGGGAATTCTGGTTGATCCACATCCTCGCCAGTGGTTAGTATGTTTGGGCTTAATGTTTAGAAGTGTAGTGAATATACACAATATTATCTTGTTATGGTTTTCATTCCATTTCCATCATTACGAATAAGGTTGATTTGCTTTTCGTGTTTGTCTTTACCATTTCATTTTCTTCTGACCATTTATATTTAAGGTTGTTTGCCTTTTTTCTTATTGATTCATTGAAGTTGTTTATATAACTTAGTATTGATATTCTGTCGGTTACGGGTTCCAAATCGCTTCCTACAATTTATAGCTGTCTTTTCATTTATTTGTCCTATCTTTTGGATACCCTGGTGGTGTAGTGGTTAAGTGCTACAGCTGCTAACCAAAAGGTCAGCAGTTCAAATCCACCAGGCGCTCGTGGACACTCTATGGGGCAGTTCTACTCTGACCTGTAGGGTCACTATAAGTCAGAATTGACTCGAAGGCAAGGGGTTTGGTTTTTGGTTTTTATCTTTCCATAATAGTTAATTTTAATGTAGCCAAATGTATCAATTTCTTCCTATTCCAGTTTCTGGTTTCAAGATCTTGTTAAAGAAATCCTTTCTTATCCTGAACTTACAGAAATATTTGCTTGTATTTTCATCTAAATATTTTAATATTTGAGTTTCTAAAGCATTTGGCATTACTTTTGTAAAATGTGTGAAAGGTAAGGATTCAGAATCATTTTCACGAGTCCCAACATCCTTTCTTCAGTGATTCTCAATGCCGCCTCTACCATATAATGCATTTCCTTAGCTCATGGGCTTCTTTCAGAGAGTTTGATATGTTCTATTTGACAATATCTATACCAACATCGCACTACTTAATTCCATGTATTTATAGTAAATCTTACCATCTGTAGGTGAAGCCATCTCACCATCTCCTAATTAATCTTATTCTTTTCCATCCTCCCTCTTCTTAAGCTTATTCCTGTGAGTTTTCAAAACCCCCCATCAAATTCCACACACACGCACGCACACACACACACACACACACACACACAAATTTGTGGGGATTTTTACTGTAACTGCATGAAATTTATATCAGTTGGAGAGAATGAAAACCTTTGTGAATTCATCATTCCTACTTGTGAAAAGGGTATATTGCTCCATTCTCCATCTATTTATTTATTTTTTAATATTTTTGATAAATTTTTTTAAATTAATCTTACCATAGGATCGTATGTTTTCCTAGTCTTTTCAAAGAACCACCTTTTGCCTTCCTTGATCCATTGCCCCAATCCTGCTGTTGTTTTTATTCTTATTCTTGATACCTCTTTTCCCTCAATTTTTTTTTTTTTTTTGTATTTGTTGTATTGTGTTTTTTATTCTTTTTTAAATCTAATTTGACCATGTGTATACTGTAATTTGAGCTTATGGTGATTATTTCTTTTTATTATTTTTATTTCTAATCATGTACTTTAACTTTGTATTTGCCCCCCCCCCTTTCAGTAGCATACTTCTTTTACCTCTTCTTGATTTTTCTGATTTTTTTTGTTTTAGTGTCTTCTTTTAAATCTCCTCTTCTGGTTTAAAATTTACCTACTCTATTTCCATTCATTTAGAGGTTACCACTGAAATTTTTACCATACATATTCAGATTATAAAATATAAGGATAACATCCTACCTCCCTGTGGAATAATGTGAGAACCCTATAATACATGAACTGATATCATCCCCTCCTGACTTAAATGCTATTACTCTTCTGTATTTTAAAGGTATTTTTTAACTCACATAAGTCATGCTTGTTAGGATTACCGCATGCAAACAATGTTTGCCGTCTTATTTTCTCATCATGATTTATTGCATTTAATATCCCTGGGCTGTCACTTATATTCTTCCTGAAGTATTTTCACTAGAAGTTCAAGTCTGTTGGTGGCAAGCTATCTATTTGGGTTTATATTAAAATAGGTTATTTTCTGTGAAACTTTTCAGATGGTATTTCACTGTTTTGATTTTTCTTGTCGATACCAACATCTTTGCTTTCAATCTAACCACAGTTCCTATAGAAGTCTTTTCTCTGACTGCTTTTTAGGTTTTTGATATGGGTGGTATACAGTTGTACTACAGGGTGTTTGACATGATTTTGTTTTATTCTTATTATTCCTACTTTTGATAATTTGCATTTCCTGAATGAGATTCTTGAATTTTATCAGTTGCAGAAAATTCTCTGCCATTATCTTGGAAATGTCATCGCTCCTATATTCTCTTCAGTCTCTTCTCTAGAACTCTGATTGTATATGTATTAGACCTTCTCGTTAGATCAGTTACATCCCTTAATTTTTCTTTCACATTTTCTTGTCTTTGTCACTAAGCTATATTCTGGAATATTTCTTAAGGTTTCTATTTCAATAATATATTTTCAACTCTGTACAGTACTCTGGTTAAACCATCCATTGAGTTTTTTTTTTTTTTTTAATTTCTAAGAGGATCAGCCTAAATATGATTCTTCTTAAATGAGAGAATATATACAGTGATTCAGACATATACTTGGTAATGATTTCAGGAAAGAAAATAATATGTGTGAGATGGTATGGATAATTGAGAAAGCAACATGACATAAATATTGAAGACAGGCTGATCTGAGTTAATTTCCAACTGTGTAACTTAGGCAATAATGTATGTTCTAAGGGCTTTGGTGAATAGTCACATTGAAGAGTTATCGTGGGACTTAAAGAAGCCATACAGTTAAAGTGGCTAGCAGAGTTCTTTGAATTTGCTATCTTCTGCTATCTTCATCATCCTTATCAAAAAAAGAGAATAGGAGAAAAAAAAAAGATGAAAAAAAATAAAGATGGAGAGAAAAATAGAGAAATGTTGAACTTAAAATTCTCTGTAATTAATTATTCAAATGGTGTCTCAGTCATCTGGTGCTGCTATAACAGAAATACCATAAGTGGATAGCCTTAACAAAGAAAAATTTATTTCCTCACAGTAAAGTAGGCTAAAAGTCCAAATTCAGGGCATCAGCTCCAGGGGAAGCCTTTCTCTCTTGTCGGCCTTCTCATCAATCTTCCCCTAGACTAGGAGCTTCTCTGCACAAGGACCCCAGTTCCAAAGGATGAGCTCTGCTCTCAGCACTGCTTTATTGGTGGTATGAGGGCCCCCTTCCCTCTGCTTGCTTCTCTCTTTTATATCTCAAGAGATTGCCTCAAGACACCGTCCAGTCTTTTAGATTGAGACCTCCCTCACTAACACTGCTGCCGCCCATCCTTCTCATTAACATCATAGCGGCAGGATTTACAACATACAGGAAAATCACACGATACCAGGAAACATGGCCCTGCCAAATTGATACACACATTTTTGGGGGGACATTATTCAATCCATGACCAATGGTTACTCACCTACAAAGCAAACATGTGATTAAGCTGTCTAAACTCCTTAAAAAGAATCTGAATTTCACAGAGTCAAAAATAGTTTTAATATGTTATTTTTAAAACAAATATCAAGACTCAAAATCCTGTAATATTTTTCAAGACATCTTAGTTGGTTTTCCATAGAGCCACACAAATAGCCTAATAGCCAATTTGTTCTGCACTCTTAGTTAATTGAATGTTATGATTTCTATTCTAAAGACTATTTAAAGCATTGTGAATACACTTTGTACTCAACAACAAATTTTATTGTGCCTAACACAATGATAACATTAGAATTAATAATATATATAGACTGGAGAGTAAAATATGTTCTGTTCTGCAATTTGTTGCATTGGAGGAAGGGAGTCGAAAACGTCTTGAGACTTAAATGCTTTCGACGTCTTTTCAATGGCTGTATTTCTGATTCGCCCATATTGCTTTCGTTCTCCCAGGAGCAAACCTGACAAGGCAAGAAACAGATTTTGTCACGTTCAGAGCAGCTTTATTATCATAGGAAACCCAGAGTATTGGTTTTCTATCTTACACAGTTGTATAACTTTGACCACCAGATGCGTTTTTCAACCTCTTCTTGGAAGATATCTTCAGTAATGGAGGTGGAGTGGGCAGCATAGATTATGTTTTCTTGCTGACCTTGATTGTTAAAGTAATTCCCTGTCCTACCTTTGACCGTTCAACAACATATATGTGTTATTCTTTGAAACTAAATTGATAAGTATCCCTTTCCAAGTGGCCACATGCCCTCACTCCTTCCTGTTCCACCTCCTATAAGATGAAGTCTATAGAGGGCCTTTACGTCCAATTTCCATCTGTCCTCTCCCAGCACCTGGGTTTTGCTCACATCCTTTAAGATTCTAAGTTCATCATTTATACATGTTACTTTTGTCACAAGAATCCTTTCTTAACATTCACATTGACAAAAACTTCCATTCACATTAATACTGTCTATTTAGATTTGAAAAGGTTTATTGGAAAATTTCTTGCTGCTTCTATTCTCTTCTTCATTCCCTTTCTTGCAAAATCTGTTGTGACTTAATTGTTATTGGCATAATGTTTCTCTTAAATCCTTTTCTCAGGGAGAGTACATTAGAGAGGTTAATCCTTGATGGCTTGCACGTCTAAAAGTATTTTCCTTTCTCTTGATAGATAGATGGCCCTTTTGTCATATATGGAAACCCTGGTGGCATAGTGGTTAAGTGCTACAAAGGGTTGGCAGCTTGAATCCGCCAGGCGCTCCTTGGAAACTCTATGGGGCAGTTCTACTCTGTCCTATAGGGTTGCTATAAGTTGAAATCGACTTGATGGTACTGGGTTTGGTTTTGGCTTTTGGTTTGTCATATATAGAATTCTTGGATTGCAGACTGGATCCATCAGAAACCATTCCTATGTCTTCACCTTTACAGTGTGACAGACGCAATACTGATGTTAGTCCATCTGATTAATTTTTTTTGTAAGAAAACTCAACAAAAATGAGTAAGGAGCTGGAATTAATGCAACAAAAAAAGGCCTTTTGATGGTAAATACCTGGTTTTCTACTTAGGAGTTTCAAAACATAAATTTGAAAAGAGGGTGGTCGTTGAAAAGAACTGAGTAGTTCAAGAAGGACGTGGGAAAAAAATCTCAAAACAGAAAATAAAAGCAAAAGGATATGGAAATTATAAGGGAACAAATAAGAAACCTGTAATACAATAGTTACAAAAAGGAAAAAGAATCAGATATAGTCAGAAAAATAATTAAATAAAATATTTAAAAAATTAAATTTTAAAAATGAAACAAAAACATAAGTTAAACAAACAAGTAAGTCTGAAGAATAAAAGGAAGGACTGAACCGCAGGAGAAATAATGAATGGATGAATGCTTCATAATTGTACATAAATTGTATAATTCTTAAGTATGTAGTGTAATGAATTTTACAGCACTGTGATCAAGATGGAGCCCTGGTGGCACACTGGTAAGAGCTCAACCACTAACCAAAAGGTAGGTAGTTCATATCCACCAGGCGCTTCTTGGAAACCCTATGGGGCAATTCTACTCTGTCCTATAGGGTCACTATGAGTTGGAATACACTCAATGGCAATGGGTCTGGGTTTTTTTTATATATATGATCAAGATATAGCACACCAGAAATTCAAAGTATTCTCTCCAAAAAACAATAACTTTTTTGATCTCTATCACCATAGGTTAATTTTGTCTGTGTTTGAATTTCATAGGAATGGAATTATACTCTTATATCTGACTTCTTTTTCTCAACATTATGATATTGTATATAGCAATAGGTTTTTTTTTTTTTTTCCGTTATTGCTGTACAGTATTCTACCATATGCTGATAAAAATCCCGGTTTATTTATCCATTCTGATGATGGTGGACATTGGGGCTTTCCAGTTAGGGCCTATGATAAGTAAAACTCTGTGTTCTTTCTTGTTCATGTCTTTTCAGTAGTTATAGCATTCATTTTTGGGTGTATACCCTGGAGTGGAATTGCGGGGCAATAGGTTATGCATATATTTGGCTTTATCAGATACCGTTACAAAGTTTTTGAAAGTGGTAGTACCAGCTTACCCTCCGGTTTCAAACCCTTGTCAACACTAAGTGTTACATGCTTTCATCAGTAAAGTTAGGGAGATAGCAAACAATATTTCTTGCTAGATAGCAGGAGCAATGTAGTAGCAAAGGAGTGAGTTTAATATATTGATGGGAATTAGGGATATTATTATTTAATCTGGTTCATATTCTTTATTTTTATGATACCAATTTTTTATTACAGCTTGAAACAAAATATTTTCAAAGGTGTAAACATACTCTTGTTCATAAGGTGTTTCTTTTTTAAAAGCAAAAGGAATTTATTCCAGTTAAAGAAACAAAGAAAGTCTAAAATATAGTTTTAAAAAGAAGGAAGAAATTTAAAAAATAATCATTCCATCCATATGAAACTTTTTTCAAATGCGTTTAAAAAAAGATACTTTCTACTTCTGGCAGTGTTTTAGAACAGATGTTATGGAAAGCCCTCCCATTGCAAAACCCTTAGATCCTATGTAAAAGAGTATACACTTTATTGCTTGGCTTACATGAATTATGGGGAATCTCCAAGAGTTGTAAGGACATAAGCTAAATGTAGAGTGTTGAGCTGTAAGCACTTATTGAATGTGAGGAGCTGCCCAGAAGATTATCTCTCTCAGCCTGTGATCCACAGTCTCCATCAGAAGACTAATCCTAGGGTGAGCAGCAGGGAGGGAGACAGGCAGAACTGGATATTTCCACATTAAGTTAGGAATTCTGGAACAGGGTTAAACTGATCCCACCTCACAGCAAAAGTAAGTGAAAACCCATTCAATTTAGGTCCTGTATGATCCACAAATTAACTACAAGCATGCGCTCATCGGGAAAAGTCATCAAACCCATAATAGAAAAATATCACTATTGATGAAAGTAAGTAGAAAAGAAAAATAAAACAAACAAACAATATTGGGGCTTCTAAAACACCAGAATTATTAGACATAGAATATAAAATAACTTACGTATTTTAAAAATTAAAGATAGAATCAAAATATGAGCAAGAAATAAGTGACCCAAAAGATGATTAAAGAGATTTAATTATAAACCCAATAGATAGACTAGAAATTAAAAATATAATTATTAAATTAAGAGATCAATTCACTAGTTAAGAAGGATGTCTGACAGAACTGGAGAGAATATGTAAATAGAACACAGATCTTAGGAAACTACCAAGAATGTGGCACAAAGAGGCAAGTAGATGGGAAGTATGGATGAGAAATTTTTACCTTATCAGAGTATTAGAATTATATACTATAAAGAATGGAGAGGAGGGAATATCCAAAGAGGTAATGGTTCATAATATTCAGAATAAACAAGATATCCAACATACACTGATAGGGAAATCCAAGTCTAGGCATGTCACTGTGAAACTACGGAACACCAAAGACCAAAAGCAATCTTTAAACCAGCTAAAGGGAATGCAGAAACAAAGAAGTGACAGCAGATTTCTCAACAGCAACAGTGGAAGCCAAAAAGTAGTCCACAATAATATTTAAAAATTATGGAGGGAAAAAAAAATTGCTCTAGCTTTGTAATCCTCACAAAATCATCTTTCAAGAATAAGGTAAAAATAGAATTGTTCATATAAACAGATTCTGAGGGATTGAGTCACCAACTTTGACTAACAGTTTTTTTAAAAGAATGTATTTTTTGGGAACACACACACACACACACACAAAAGATCCCAGAAAGGCAGTTGGAGATTAAAAGGGGAAAGAGGACTTGAAGCACTTACTGGTGAAGATCAACAACCAAAGCCTTCAGCATGGATTACACCTCAGCATAAAGAAAACAGAAACCCTTACAACTGGACCAATAAGCAACATCATAAATGGAGAGGAGACTGAGGCTGTCAAGGGTTTCATTTTACTTGGATCCACAATCAGCACCCATGGAAGCTGCAGTCAAGAAATCAAAAGACACATTACATTGGGAACATCAGCTGCAAAAGATCTCTTTAAAGTGTTGAAAAGGAAGGATGTCACCTTGAGCACTAAGGTGCACCAGACTCAAGCCATGGTATTTTTCATCCCTTCATCTGCATGAGAAAGCTGGACAATGAATAAGGAAGACCAAAGAAGAGCTGAAGCCTTTGAACTGTGGTGTTGGTGAAGAATATTGAATATACCATGGACTGCCAGAAGAACGAACAAACCTGTCTTGGAAGAGGTACAACCAGAATGCTCCTTAGAAGCAAGGGTGGTGAGACTGCGTCATCATCATCTCACATACTTTCGACATGTTATCCGGATGGATCTGTCCCTGGAGAAGGACATCATGCTTGGTAAAGTAGGGGGTTAGTGGAAGAGAGAAAGACCCTCAACTAGATAGATTGACACAGTGGCTGCAACAATGGGCTCAAGCATAGCAATGATTGTGAGGATGGCGTGGGCCCAGGCAGTGTTTTGTTCTGTTGTGCACTGCATCGCAATGAGTTGGAACCAACTTGACAGCACCTAACAGCAACAACAACAACAACATTAATAAATAGTAAACATGTAGGTGAATCCAAACAAATATCATTTGTAAAGGTAACAATAATACTTATTGCCTTAGTCATCTAGTGATGCCATAACAAATACCACAATAGGGTGGCTTTAACAAAGAGAAATTTGTTTTCTCACAGTCTAGTAGACTACAAGTCCAAATTCAGGGTGCCAGCTCCAGGAAGGCTTTCTCTCTCTGTTGGCTCTGGAGGAAGGTCCTTGTCCTCAATATTCCCTTGGTCAAGGAGCCTCTCAGGCCCAGGGACCCCGTGTTCAAAGAACGCGCTCTGCTCCTGGTGCTGCTTTCTTGGTAGTATGAGGTCCCCAACTCTCTGCTTGCTTCCGTTTCATTTTATCCCTTGCAAGATAAAAGGTGGTGCAGCCCACACCCCAGGGAAACTCCCTTTACCTTGGATCAGGGAGGTGACCTGAGTAAGGGTGGTGTTACAATCTGACCCTAATCCTCTCAACATAAAGTTATAATCACAAAATGGAGGATAACCACACAATACTGGGAATCATGGCCTAACCAAGTGATACACACATTTGGGCGGGGGGGGGGGGGGACATAACTGAATCCATGACACTTATGCTATTGGCTAATCTCTTAGGTTAAGAAACAGAATAGAGAAGGAATACCGAACACAATAACATATAATTCAGTATGAGGTTATTGGATATAAAGCACTTGAAAGTTCTTATTTTGTTAAAATACTTAACTTCACAAATTAAGTCAGGTTTACATAATAAAACATTATGTTAATGATACCCACCTAATCAGTATAAAGATAAATGGAATGAAATAGAGCAAATTAATACCCCTCCAATACTCCTTAAGTAAAACACACGATAAAATAAATCAATAAAGTATATACAAATTATTTGGAAACCCTGGTGGCGCCATGGTTAAGAGCTATGGCTGCTGACCAAAAGGTCGGCAGTTTGAATCAACCAGGCGCTTCTTGGAAACCCTATGGGGTAGTTCCACTCTGTCCTATGGGGTCGCTATGAGTCGGAATTGACTCTAGGGTAATGGGTTTGGTTTTGGTTTTTATACAAATTATTAACTGTTGGGGGAAACCCTGTTGGCATAGTGGTTAAAAGCTGCAGCTGCTAACCAAAAGGTTGGCAGTTTGAATCCACCAGGCACTCCTTGGAAACTGTATGGGGCAGTTCTACTCTGTCCTCTAGGGTCGCTATGAGTCAGAATTAACTGGACAGCAGTGGGTTTTGTTTTGTTTTATTAACAGTTGGAGTAGGAAACCCTGTGAGACCGTTCTACACTGTCATATAGGATCTCTGTGAGTTGGAATCAACTGGACAGCATACAGCAAAATTTAATTATTTGTATATACTTTATTCCATCTCTTCACTTTTGACCTTGTTGAAATTTGTTTCCTGCGGTTCTCTTCTAAATAGCAAATAATGGATTATTTTTGTGTTGTGTTATTTAATAGATCTATGGCTTTTTATCTAGCAAATTCAGTCAGTTTATGTGTATTTTATTAATCCTCTCTTTGTAATCAGTTCTGCCTTCTTAATTTTGATCTTCTATTTTTTTATTTTTTATGAGAGCAGATCTCCAGGTCTTTTCTCCTATCGAGCTGCTGGGTGGTTTCAAATCATCAGCCTTTTGGCTAGCAGCTGAGAGCTTAACTACTGCATCAGCAGAGCTCCCAGATTATTAATCAGCAATATCAGAAAAATAGACTCTAAGGCAAAGTGCATTTTAAGGATAGAAAGGATAAATTTCAATTTCTCAGAAAAGATATAAGCATTCTTAACTTGAATAACACACACACATATTTATTTAAACTGTAGAATTGTGAGAAATTGACCAATCCCCTGGTATAATACAGGGTTTCAGTAATAGCTCTTGCAAATATTGAAAAGCCAGACAGACACAAAATTAGCAATAATAGATTAGAACAGTAGAGTTAACAAACTTGATCACATAGACATAGAAGTTGTTCAGCCTAAAGCGAAACCTTGGCACATATCATTTACAGTGGTCAGTCTTTAAATGCATTCCCTGTAAAATCAGAAGCAAAAACCTGGAAACAATCTAAAATGCTCATCAAGTTAATAACACCAGTGAAACAAGTTTCAAGGTTTTGCTCCAGAAGGAACCAGCCCTCCTGCATTTAAGTTTTAGTCTCCTAAGTGGCGCAGTGGTCAAGAGCTCGGCTGCTGACCAAAAGGTCGGCAGTTTGAATCCACCAGCCACTCCTTGGAAACTTGATGGGGCAGCTCTACTCTGTCCTAATAGGGTCACTATGAGTCAGAATGGACTGGATGGCTATGGGTCAGTTGCATAGGGCCTGGGAGGAACTCTAGCAGTGTCTTCATATGGTCTTTTGTTTTTGTAAAATTTGCAAAAGGAAGATATTGTAACCAATGTATCTTACCATCATGACTCCTCTTTTATCATACTTTTGTCATAACGGGGGGTGTTGGGGTGACTCTGGACATTTTTGAGATCCAGAAGAGGAAGTTTTGTTGAGGGTGTATCTAACCACAATTTTAGTGCACTCGAATTGATCTCGTGAGTGCCTTAGGTATGCATTCTTTTCCTTAAAGTAAGCCTTCTAAAATTTTATCATCTTCATGCCTCACAAAAGCTTCACCCATCCGGGAGTTCAGGAGATTGGTTATGGGGTGGAGAGAAGCCGACTGTGGCAGTGGGGTAAGAAAGATGCGGTGGCAGCCATGATGTTGTAATTTATACGTTCAGTGGTAGTTTTATGGGTGTTCATTTTAGTTTTATGTTTCATATCTTCATATATATGTATGTAAATAAATATATTATTTGTATATATCAACTATAACATAAAAAATCTTCAAATGCAGCAGGTGGAAGGTGAAAATGTGCTAGGAAGACATTCAAATAAATGACTTAGAACTATCTTAAAATTTGAGAAGGGTTATTTTTCAAAAGATAGTAAACAGCTATCTTCCCTATACACTAAAGAATACGTATAAAAATAAAACAGCTGTGTACAAACAGTACCTCTGTTAAAACCTGAAAATGGGCTTGGAGGGATGTCAGGAATGACCTCCCAGGAGTGAAGATCTTCCCACACTAAGTATAGAATGTGTGAAATTGTGTTTACAGGGCTGCAACAGCCAAGTCAAAACCAAGATAAGCCAGTGATTCTGGTCTGTGGGTTCTCTGCAGAGGGAATTTGATACATAGTTGTTGACAAAAAAGCCTTGTTTTATTGTTTGTGTTTGCTATTTAGGTGAATTCGAAAAAATCCAATTGAGTGGCAGTGTAGCAATATTTCTAGAGAGCAGGCACAAAGATTATTATGGATCGCCATGTCTTTTGACATAGTAATTCCACATCTGGGAATTTATTACAAGCAATGTTCTGTAGCAATATTAAGCCATAAGAGAAACTAATTTGAACCTAACTTCTCAAGAATAGAGAAACAATTAAGTATACGGTGATACAGTCGTACGATGAGATTTTTCAGGGTTTTAAATATAATTTTACCAATAATTTTTATTGACTGGAAAATACATTATGTAAATTTTCAAAAGTATATATACTGTAGGATTAAAATCATTTGCACAGGTATAGAAAAATAAAGGATATATGTTAAATGATATAATTCTTATCTCTTGAGAGTGAGATTTCATTTCTCACCTTTATATGTATAAAAAAAACCCAGTATATTTAGAATAATAATATCCAATACTTGTATGGCAGTTTTTATACATTATGAATTTTTCTAAGTTTTGTACACTTATTGTTATTACTCTCTTTTTACAGATGAAAAATAAAAACCCTAAGGCATGTAATAATTAATTTATCAAAAAATCATCTAGTACATGGCAAATTCGGAATTTATGCTGTAGAGATCTGGTTCTAGAATACTACCTCTCGTAGTTAACGCTTACATACCATTCACTATGTACTAAGTGTTTTTAAGCATTTCACATATATTAGTACATATAACCCTCACATCATCCCTATTAACTAAGCCCTTTCTAACCACCATTATACAAATGAGGAAACTGAAGCTTGGAAAATTTAAGTCACTTACCCAAGGTAATAAAACTCGTAATTGATGGAGTCAGAATTTGAACCCAGGCAGGCTAGCGCCAGAGGAAATAGTGCAAAAGACATGATTGGATGATTAAAAAATTTATACTTTATAATCATTCTTTTGTTAACTAGCCATGATTGACCATATATGTGCTGTATATATTTTCTAGTCATTGGAGATTGTGGTAGAAAGAATAACGCCCCCACCAAGATGTCTACCTCCTGATCCATACGACCTATGCATATGTTACCTTACATGGCCAAAGGGGTTTAGATGATTTAATCAAGTTAATGACCTTAAGTGGAAATTACGGTGGATTTTCCTGACTGGCCCATTGTAATCACAAAAGTCCTTGTAAGAGAAAAGAGGAAAGCTAGACAGTGAGTCAGAGAAGGAGATGTGACAGCTGAAGCGAGGGGTCAAAGTAATGGCGTTGCTGGAAGTAAGCTACAAGCCAAGGAATGTGGGCAGCCTGTAGAAGCAGGAAAAGAAATGAAATCTGCCCTAGAGGAACAAGGCCCTGCTGGCATCTTGAGTTTAGCCTGCTAAGGGTCATTTTCACACTCCTGACCTCCAGAACTGTAAAATAGTAAATATATGTTGTATTAACCCACTTGGTTTGTGGCAGTTTGTTACAGCAGCCATAGAAAACTAATACAGTGATAAAAAATGAAAATCATGTTGCCATAGAATCATGGAGAGGCTTAAAACTTGATGGAAGAGCTAAAAGATCTTTTTTAAGAAGGATCTGTTCATTATTTTACAAAATTTTGATTTTTTTGTTCATGTAAATCACTAAGTTTTTTTCCTCAAATAATTTTATTTATACCACCCTTTTCATATGTCAAATCTATATTTAATAATTTTTTGCAAGAAAAACAAAGTTGATTTGTTCACTTTGGTGCATAAACTATATGGATTATAAGATTACCTTCATGCATGCATACATTAACCTCTGAAGCCCCCGATTTGATTTAATAATATTATATTTTTCTAAAAATAATGCTTGAACATTTTGCTCCTCTTTTTCATCGTGTTTCTTTGATATTTCACTGATCTCTATTTAGACAGATTATGGTAACTGTAAAGACTTGACTTGACTTCCAAGTTAGCCTGATTTACACCCTCCCAGAGGAGAGTTTAAGAAATATCAGACTTTTTTTCCCATTCATTCATGTTTGATGAAGATATTTTTAATGTAATCATGGCATAATGATTTGATTTTGAAGAATGTGGCAATAACCCATTGCCAGTTAAAGTTTGTATTGCTTTTAATAATTTTATTGCTGTAATATTAAGTAATTTATACAGATTGAATAGTTCAGGTAGTTAGCTGTTTTTACAAAATTATTGAATTAATATTTATGTTTTAAAATAACAGATTAAGCATTTCCACATAAAAGATGCAAAATTCAAATACGAAAATTACTTACATATTTCTTATGAAAGGATAAGACCATAGTGCCTAGAGCTTGGTGTTCAGTTCCTAAGATATATGCCTTAATTTAGCTGCCACACAAAACTTTCTAGAAGGAAGTGTTTCCCTCAGTGATAATTTAATATTTGATGCCTAATTGAGCCTTTTCTCTCAGTGCTGGACTTCAGAGAAGAAACAAGCAAATAATTCTTTTAGTCAGCGAGGAACACACTTGATTAAAAATCTATACATATAACACTTAGGGAGAAGATGTTAACGTAGTTTTTGCAAAGCTGAATGAATTTTCCTAAATTATTTTTCTAAGGTTAGTTTTTAATTGGTTCCTGAATAACCTTGGTGGCCTTGTCTAATAGATCAAGACAAAATAACAACAAAACCTCCCTTTGTGTTTGTCCTGAGGTTTTAAATAGACTTACGTATCCTAATCCATTATTCTGCTTGTGCTGAGGCCGTTTAGTTTAAGTGAACGGTGTGGCTATTATGGAAAGAGATCATCTGTCCTCTATAGAGATGTAATCTCATGACAGGTATCAGGATATAAGGCATTTACAAATGTATATATTAGATCTGGAAATGGAGTGAAAGCTGAAACTTTGTTAAGAATATATCTTGCTTCTGGGTCTATTTAAAACAGAACTAGGTAAAAGAAGGTGCTTCACAAAGCTTTGTCACTGCCTAGGGCAATTCTTTTACGTCTGTTAGAAAAAAATATCACTGTTGGGAACTGACCAGGTGAGAAGGTTACGTAGACACAGAGTTCAGGACAGACTCAAAAGCAGGGTGTATTAATGAAGTGTAGCTGGTCTGTTAGGGTAAGGAGCAAAGTGTTACACAGCTGGCATGGCTCCAATCTGGCATCTAGGCCTTCTGTGTGACAGAAGTATTATTGCTGGCACTTTCTCCTGTGAGGAGCTTTTGTGGTTTTCTTGGAGAGCTTGCCATGTGAACTTCTTCCTACTGTGGTTTCTTTGATGCCAGTAGGTCCTCTTCCTGGCTGGTTACACCTTAGAATTTATTTGTGGCCCCATGGAAAGATGGTCCTTGGCCACACAGCACTCTTTCTTTTAACTCTTTCTTTTAGCCTGCAGCCAGAATGCTCCTTAGAGGCAAGGATGGCGAGACTGCGTCTTACATACTTTGGACATGTTGTCAGGAGGGATTAGTCCCTGGAGAAGGACATCATGCTTGGCAGAGTACAGGGTCAGCAGAAAAGAGGAAGACCGTCAACAAGGTGGATTGACACAGTGGCTGCAACAATGAGCTGAAGCATAACAACGATTGTAAGGATGGCTCAGGACCAGGCAATGTTTCGTTCTATTGTGCATAGGGTCACTATGAGTTGGAACCAACTCAACGGCACCTAATAACAACAACAACAGCCAGGTAGGGTGCTGCAGGCAGCCTTTTGCTCTTAGATTTCTTGCAGCAAGAGTCAACTACCAGTACCAATGTTTTCTGAACTGTGGAGGACACCAGGCTCTCAAGCATTTTTCTGCCCTCTACTCACCACTCAGCCTAAGATGAGGGGCAAGCATCTCCCTCTTGTCTCAATGGGAAAAGGGAGAAAGGACCAATAGTTCTCTGCCAGGGGAATATCCCTACCCAAACTCTCTCTAGTCAGGCTTCAAAGTATTTTTGTACACTTGAGGTGGAAGATGAACTAAGATCACAAAAGCAGTGTCACACTCTTTTAGTATCTTCAGCATATCTGCTTTGGCTTCTATTACAGTGAAACCTGTGAGAGCTGGAACTGGACAGGACTGCCTCGTTTATCCGAATCTCACAAGTTTTCTGCCTTTAACACAGGGTGCAGTCTTACCATGTTTTTATCGCTCTCTATTAGTGCAACGTGTTTGAGTTTTACTTCTCTGACAGGTTTCTGCCTTATATAAGTTCCAGCCTTCACAGGTTTTACTGTTTATTGTTCTTCACTTTGGTACCTCACCCAGAACCAAGACAGAATAAGTACAATTTGAACCACTGTGGGCAGGTATCAGAGGAGCTTCCAGACTAAGAAAGATTGGAAAGAAGGACCTGGAGATTTACTTCTGAAAAAATTGGCCAGCGAAAACATTACGGATAGCAGGAAAACATTATCTGGTATAGTGCCAGACGACAAGCCCCTTAGGTTGGAAGACACTCAGAGGATAACTGAGGAAGAGCTGCCTCCTCAAGGTAGAGTCCACCTTAGACATGGATGAAGTAAAGCTTTTGGAACCTTCATTTACTGATGTGGCATGACTCAAAATGAGAAGAAACGGTTGCAGACATCCCTTGATAATGGAAACGTGGGCTGTATTAAGAATTGAAAGTTGTCAAAAATGAAATTGAATGCTTGAAGATTGATATCCTAGGCATTAGTGAGCTGAAATGGACTGGTATTGGCTGTTTGGACCAGACAATCACATGGTCTACCGTGCTGGGAATGACATATTAAAGAGAAATAGTCAAAAATAACTGGTGGTGCAGTGGTTAAGAGCTGTGGCTGCTAACCAAAATGTCAGCAGTTCGAATCTACTACCTGCCTCTTAGAAACCCTGTGGGGGCAGTTCTGCTCTGTCCTTTAGGGTTGTTGTGAGTCAGAATTGACTGGACAGCAACAGAGTTGGGTTTCTTTGTATACCGAAATACAACTCTGTCAGTGTCAGGATAATATCTGTACATCCACAAGGAAGACCACTTAATAAAATTATTATTCAAATTTAAGCACCAACCACTAACACCAAAAATGAGGGAACTGAAGATTTTTACCAGCTTCTACAGTCTGAAATTAGTCAAACATGCAATCAGGATGCACTGATAATTACTGGTGATTGGAATGCAAAAGTTGGAAACAAAGAAGGGTTGGTAGTTGGAAAATGCAGCCTTGGTGATGGAAACTATGCCAGAGATTGCATGATAGAATTTTGCAAGACCAACAGCTTTCTCATTGCAAATGTCTTTTTTCACCAACATAAGCAGTGGCTATAAACATGGGCCTGACCACGTGGAATATACACGAATCAAATTGACTACATCTGTGCAAAGAAACAAAGGAGAAGCTCAATATCATCATGCAGAACAAAGCCAGGGGCTGACTGCTGAACACACCATCAATTGCTTATACACAAGTGCCAGTTGAAGCTGAAGAAAATTAAAACAAATCTCTGAGAGCCAAAGTATGATCTTGAGTATATCTCACCTGAATTTAGAGACCATCTCAAGAATAGATTTGATACATTGAACAGTCATGACCAAGACCAGATGAGATGTGGGATGATATCAAGGACATCAAATGTTAAGATAGCAAAAAAGTCATTAAAAAGACATTAAAAAAAAAAAAAGACCAAAATGGGTGTCAGAAGAGACTCTGAAACTTGCTCTTGAAAACCAAGTAGCTAAAATGAAAGGAGGAAATGATGAAGTAAAAAAAAAAATGAACATAAGATTTCAAAAGGAGGCTTGAGAAGACAAAGTAAACTATTATAACAACATGTGCAAAGACCTGGAGTTAGAAAACCAAAAGGGAAGAATATGCTTGGTATTTCTCAAACTGAAAGAACTGAAGAAAAAATTCAAGCCTCAAGTTGCAATATTGAAGGATTCTATAGGCAAAAAATTGAGCAGTGCATGATGCATCAAAAGAAGATGGAAGGAGTACACAGAGTCACTATACCAAAAAGAATTGGTTGACATTCAACCATTTCAGGAGGTAGCATATTACCAAGAATCCATGGTACTGAAGGAAGAAGTCCAAGCTGCACTGAAGGCATTGGTGAAAAACAAGACTCCAGGAATTGATGGAAATACCAATTGGAATGTTTCAGTAAATGGATGCAATGCTGAAAGAGCTCAGTTGTCTATACCAAGAAATTTGGAAGATAGCTACCTGGCCAACCTACTGGATGAGATCCATATTTGTGCCCTTTCCAAAGAAAGGTGATCCAGCAGAATTGGAAAATTATCAAACGATATCATGAATATCACATGCAAGTAAAATTTTGCTGTAGATAGTTCAAAAAATGGTTGCACCAGTATATAGACAGATAACTGCCAGAAATTCAAACCAGATTCAGAAAATGACATGGAAAGAGGGATATCATTGCTGATGTCAGATGGATCTTGGTTGAAAGCAGGGAATACCAAAAAGATTTTTACCTGTGTTTTATTGGCTATGCAAAGATATTCGACTGTGTGAATCATAACAATTATGGATAACATTGTGAAGAATGGGAGTTCCAGAACACTTAATTGTGCTCGTGAGGAACCCGTACATGGATCAAGAGGCAGTCTCTGGAACAGAACAAGGGGATATTGTCTGGTTTAAAGTCATGAAGCGTGAGTGTCAGGGTCGTATTCTTTCACCATACCTATTCAATCTGTATGCTGAGCAAATAATCCAAGAAACTGGACCGTATGAAGAAGAATGTGGCATCAGGATTGGAGGAAGACTTATTAACAACCTGCGTTATGCAGGTGACACAACCTTGCTTGCCAAAAATGAAGAGGACTTGAAGCTGATGAAGATCAAAGACCACAGCCTTCAGTATGAATTACACCTCAACATAAAGAAAACAAAAATCCTCACAACTGGACCAATGAGTAACATCATGATAAATGGAGAAAAGATTGAAGTTGTCAAGGATTTCATTTCACTTGACCCACAGTGAACACCCATGGAAGCAGAAGTCGAGAAATCAAAAGATGCGTTGCATTGGGCAAATCTGCTGCAAAAGATCTCTTTAAAGTGTTGAAAAGCAAAGATTTCATTTTGAGAACTAAGGTGCACCTGATTCAAGCTATGGTTTTTTCAATTGCCTCATATACATGTGAAAGCTGGACAGTGAATAAGGAAGACCAAAGAAGAATTGATGCCTTTGAATTATGGTGTTGGCTAAGAGTACTGAATATGTCATGGAGTGCCAGATCAAACAAACCTGTCTTGAAAGAAATACAATCAGAATGCTCCTTAGAAGCAAGAACAGTGAGACTTCATCTCACATACTTTGGACATGTTGTCAGGAGAGACCAGTCCCTGGAGAAGGACGTCATACTTGGTAGAGGGTCAGCGAAAAAGTGGAAGGCCCTCAGTGATTTGGATTGACACAGTGGCTGCAACAACGAGCTGAAGATAGCAATGATAGTGAGGGTGGTGCAGGATGGGGCAGTGTTTCGTTCTGTCGTACACAGGGTCACTATGATTCAGAGCTGACTCAATGGCTCCTAAGAACAACAACAACATCTCATAATAAACCCTGCTAACACAACGTGACTCATTTGCCAAAGGAGGAAAAAGATGAGGCTCACGGAGGTTGGGAAACTTATACAGCATCATAAAGCTGGTAACAGGCAGACATGGGATTTAGACCCATGTTTCTCAACTTCATAATATATGTTCTCTCCATTTTTTTTTAACACTGCCTTATAGAGATGAATTTTTTGCTGTTTGAGTGATGGAAAGCCAAAAAATTATACAAAAACTTCTAGGGTGTATATTAGAAGCTGATTTATTAGGAATTGCCTCTTTTTCCCGAAGAACAATTTTAGCAGCAAAGTCATTTCCAATACTGGGTGTCAATTTTGAGCATTTTGCCATTCTGAGGGCAAATATCAGAAGAAACTTAACCTAAACAGTGTATGTTTTGAAGGAATGTCAGAACAAATGGCTTTTTAAATAGATCATTTACACCATTTTTTTTATATAAGCATACAGAGCCCTGGTGGCACAGTGGTTAAGAGCCCAGGCTGCCAACCAAAGGGTTGGCAGTTTGAATCCACCAGCCACTCCTTGGAAGCCCTATGGGGCAGTTCTACTCTGTCCTATAGAGTTGATATGAGTTGGCATAGACTTGACAGCATTGGGTTTGGTAACAGATTATACAAGCATGCAACTCCTGTGTTCTCTTCAGGCTTCTCTGTTGTTGTGTGCCATCAAGTTGATTCTGACTCACAGCAACCCTATAGGATAGAGTGGAACTGTCCCAAAAGATTTCCTAGGCTGAAATCTTTACAGGAGGATATCGCCAGGTTTTTCTCCTGTGGAGTGCCTGGTGGGTTCGAACCACCAACCTTTCAGCAGCCCAGCACTTAACTGTTGCTGTACCAGGGCTCCCTAGCATGAAATATTTAGAAAATAGCACTCTAAAATAGAGGCACCCCATATTTGGACTTTGTGATGTAATGGAATTAAGATCAACTAATTTCTCATAGTTGTGAAAAATGAGTTGCGATAAACATTTAGTAAATGTTAGACCTAATTACAGAAAAGTATTTTTTCAACTTTTTCTTTTTTCTTCAACATTAATTGAGCACCTTTTGTGTATGAGGTCTTATGGTCTATTATCACATTTAACTTTCCCCATAATCCCCAAAATAGACTTTATATGGGTTCAGAGAGGTTGCACAACTAGCCAAAGTCTCCAGCTGATAAGTAGCAATGCCAAAGTCTGAGCCCAGTTCTACCGTAGAATTAAAAAGCCTTTCTTATTAAGATTTTTATATATACCTATATATATTTATATTTTACTTATAATTATAACATATTCTAGATATTAAATACATGTTTATATTGTGAATGTAAATATTTAATCCTATATGAATATTTAATGCTGAAGCTCGAGTTTGGTTAATGAAAAGTAAGTTCACCTGGGATTCATGGTTAAATCCTGAAAGACCGAATCAACCTGAAGCCCGGATGCCGGCGGGACCCTGGGTCCCGGCGGGACTCCGGATCCCGGCAGTACTCAAGATTGTGTCTCCTGGTGGTGTGTGGGAGCCCTGGTGGCGCAGTGGGTAAGAGCTCGGCCGCTAATCAAACGGTCAGCAGTTCAAGTCCACCAACGGCTGCATGGAAACCCTGTGGGGCACTTCTACTCTGTCCTGTAGGGTCACTATGAGTTGGAATCAGCTCGATGGCAATACGTTAGGGTTTTTTTTTTTTAATAGTGTATGGAATTTATTTTTCTGTTCTAATTTTCCCCACCATGGACACTTTTTACAATGTGCTGGATTTACAGACAGTAATATTCAGACACTACATCCAAAATGACTAATTTAAACATACATAGGTTTTTGTTCTGGTGGTAAAATATTTAATTCCTTTCTAAACCAGAGGTTTATTGAGTGTGCAATATATTCCAGGTTTATTGATAAATTTGCTGATTTAAATTCAGAAAACCCTAAGCATGTAGGAAAATCTAATAAAGCAAATCCTCTCTTGCAAACTGGGGTTCAATCATATGTGATGATTGATAGAAGACTGGAATCAACCATACTTGGTTTGGGAAGATGACAAGACGTGAAGTCTTAAAATTGTTTGGAAACTTGACTTTGCCACAAACTAGCCAGGTGGTCTTGGGTCCTTCACACAATCACTTTGAGCCTCAGTTACTATGTCTAACAAGTCACATGGTCGCCCTATAGGCCTAGAAGACTGCTTGTAGGATGAGATAACTATACACAGAGGGCCGCATTTGTAGTCTGCTTACTGAATTAGGGAGTCCCTGGATTATGAACGAGTTCCATTCTTAAATCTGTCTTTAAGTCGAATATGTATGTAAATTAAAACTGTTAGGTACAGTTCGTATCTAATGCCAGTTAGTCAAATGTTTGTCTTAGTATGCAGTATATAGTGTACATTTCTATGCATAAAAAACTTTAAAGAAACACTTCCAGATCATGGAAACATCTTTAACATTATAATACAGTAGTAATAATAGTAATAATAATAAAAAAGTTTTGATGTGCATTGCAAAGTAGTGCCCATTTGTTATTTCGAACCATTGAGTGTACCTGGAACTTTTAATATAAAAGGCTTTACAGGGGTTGGTTTGTAACTACGGGTCGTCTGTAAGTCACACGTTCATAACCCGGGGATGGCTAGTAATTTAATATCTAAGAACTCTTTTGAAAAATAACAAGAGGTGAAAATAAGTTTGTTTTTAATCATGAGGAGTAGGCACCTACTTGTGACAGTGAAAGATTATTCGAGCTTTCATTTTATGCACACGTCTGCTGACCACCTACTGCACACCAGTAACTACGCGAGACACTGTGTAAAGCAGCGAAGCAGACACACAAGTATATTATCTTCTTAGGTGCTTACTCAGGAAGCTGTGTTGGGTAAGGAGTACCTGGGAATGAGAAGTTGTTCTAATACCAGGTGTGACGAGGTGAAAGGTTGGCTGAGTGTGGCTGCTGTCAAAATGGAGAATGAACGATCTGAGGAAACGTCCAAGGATGCCTCGGTGTCTAGACGAGAGGTTAATAAAGGAGAAGCAGAGGTCTCAGGATTATCAGGTATCTCACAGTCATTACTCAGCTCTTCTGTAAGAGTGCTTTTTATAGTAGCTATTTCTTTTTTTTTTTTTTTTAAAGACAAGGGGCAGAAAAAAAACGATACTTGATAATAAAAGTTAAAAATGGACTTACCAAGAGACAGCAGGTGGGCTAGTTTTCTGTTACAAGAGAGAAGAAAATAATAAAATTTATGGGAATATTTTTAATATTATCACCTTCTGTTTAAGTCTTTTATCAATGCTATAACAATTATGATTCTAATACCTGAAATGTTAGTAAAATAATTTTCTGTATAATAAAATTTCATTGAAATTACATTTTAATAATAAGATATTATTCGAATTATATACTTTTGTATGAGCAACATTTAAATATTTTGTATTCTATTGAAATAATTTTTATGTGTTGAAAATGTGGGATTTAGGGTACTGGGGTTAATATTAAATGTAATTTATATTCAATATTTTTCTTTCTCAGATAATAGATTTGCAAAAAAAACAAAATAATTTGAGTAAAGTATATTATGTGTAAAGAAGCTAGGATAATCTATGATTTATCTTAAAATAATGTTTGGCTTGTCATTAAAAGTAAATGTCAAAGAAGATGGTTGTATTTCTTTACATAATATTGATTCTATGACAATATTTTAAACAATATGATAATAACATCTGTAGGAATCTAGGTTTCAGTAATAGTGACAATCTCAGCTCAAACCAGAGAAAAGAGGATGTTAGCAGAAAAAAAATCCTCTAAAGACAAAACTCAATTACTTCAAACCCTCAGGTGTATTTTTTTCTTTTTTACGAATAGCAAATATTGATAAAAAAAATCCATTCAAGGAAATGAAGTGATTTGTAGGCATTTTTAAAATTATGAAATATATGATTTTTAGAAATGTATGCATTTTAAAACTCATATAGAAATATCGACCAAGAGTTTATTCAGTTGTTTAGGAAATTATAATGGCTCTGAACTAAAAATCAAACGTTATATGTGCCCTTAACCTGTCTTAACCCTCATCACTCCTTTTGTAAAAGGGGGCTAAAATACTTTTGCTACTGTCTTAAAATTTTAATATATTACATGAATCTTTATTTTATGTTTATTTTTTGTTGTAATACCTGAGACAAAAGCACAAAACTGAACTCATTGTTTACTTAAGGGACTGCTATGCTGGCCAGACATAGTTTCTTTGAGCAGAACAGGGAATTGATCTTATATAGGGATTTGGGGAATTGTGCTATTCAATTATTGGCCAACTTTCAGATGTCTCATTTAGAAGTATGCTTACCCTGGCAAGACTGTTGTAGACTGTTTGGTTTTCAGAGGCATGCCTATTCCTGATTAGCTGAGTTGCAGATGTTGGAGTCTGTTATTCATTGTATGCCTTTCAGAAGTGAGTTCATTCAGACAAGCTGTCAGTGATTGAGTTTAGCAATGGTTGTTACCTTGGCTATAGGACTCACTGGTTGACTAAAACCAAACCAAAACCATTGCCATTGAGTCATTTCCTACTTACAGTGACCCTATAGGACAGCAACCCCCTTAGGGTTTCCAAGAAGTGACTGGTGGATTCAAAGTGGTGACCTTTTGGTTAGCAACCGAGCGCTTAACCTTTACACCACCAAGGCTCCTTCTTGATTGACTAAACTGGCGTAAAATCAATTTTGGTGTATACTTGTCCTATGGCTATAAAACAGTCAATCTTCTTGTACAAGTATGAGGACTTTTCAAATTTTTAATTTGCATCTGTTATGCAGTATGAATTCTGCTACTATAGTCAGAGAGCCTGTTGGTAAATTTAATATTTCTATTTAACCTCACTTACTCTTGACTTTCTTTAAAAAGTCATTAAAGTGTTGGGCAGCAAAAATGTCACCTTGAAGACCAAGGTGTGCCTGACCCAAGCCATGGTGTTTTCAGTTGCCTCATATGCATGTGAAAGCTGGAAGATAAATAAGGAAGACAGAAGAATTGATGCCTTTGAATTGTGGTGTTGGTGAAGAATATTAAATATACCACAAAAAAAAAAAAAAAAAAAACACGGACAGCGAAAATAACGAACAAATTTGTCTTGGAAGAAGTACAACCAAGATGCTCCTTAGAAGCAAGGATGGTGAGACTATGTCTCACATACCTTGGACATGTTATCGGGAGGGATCAGTCCCTGGAGAAGGATATCATGCTTAGTAAAGTAGAGGGTCATCAAAAAAGAGGAAGACCCTCAACAAGATGGATTGACACAGTGGCTACAACAACGGGCCAGAGCGTAGCAGTGATTGTGAGAATGATGCAGGACCGGCTAGTGTTTCATTGTGTTGTACGTAGGGTTGCCATGAGTCAAAACTGGCTCGAAGGCACCTAACAACATACGTACATACATATATATCTGTGTATGTGCCTCTGTGTATATATATATAAACCAAAAACCAAAGCCATTGCCATCGAGTCAATTCCAACTCTTAGCAGCCCTATAGGACAAAGTAGAACTGCCACATAGGGTGTCCAAGGAGCAGCAGATGGATTTGAGCTGCCTGCCTTTTGGTTAGCCAGTTAAACGATTAACCACTGTGTCACCAGGCCCCATGTATGTATATAGATAGATAGAGAGAGAGAGAGAGATTTTAAGGGATTGATTCACGTGATTGTGGGGGTTGGCAAGTCCAAAATCCACAGGTTTGGCAACAGCCTGGAGACTAGCTGGAGACTTCAGCAGTCTTATGTCTGCAGTTGGCACGCTAGGCAGCAGGCTGGAAAACACTGTAAGATATCTAGTTACAGTCTTGAGGCAAAATCTTCCTCAGGAAACCTGTTTTTGCTCCTAAGGCCCTCCACTGATTGGACTAGGCCTGCCCACACTCTGGAGGGTAGTCTGCTATACTTAAGGTCAGCTGATCTAAAATGCTAATCACATGTAAATACCTTCCCAGAGAAATCTAGACTAGTGTTTGACCAAAAAGCTGGGCACCGTAGCCTAACTCAGTTAACAAAGGAAATCAACCATCATACGGTTCTGTGGAAGGTTACCCAGGTGGTGATGCTTTTCTTTCACACACTGATAGAAGGGAGGCAAAAGCAGTCAGTTTAGAAAGTGAGGCAGGGGTAAGGTTGTGAAGGGCCCTGACTACCGCATACAAAGAAAACCATAAGAAGAATAATTTATAAAGTAAACATAACCAAATCAAAGTCTCTAAAGAAAGCTGAGAGAAAAATTACAATACAGATATATCCACACATTCTTTCCCTGACACGAACATGAAACCAGCCATACGTCAAGGTGATTACAGTTTTTGAAAACAAGAAAGATGAAATCATTCAGCATGAATAGTGTTTAAAATGGACTGTAATATAGCAATCAAAACAATCCATCATCGGAGACATTATGTACTTATCTTAAATTAGAAACTGACAATGAAACTAATTATATAATTATTAAAAAAAAAAAATGTCTTTTGCTTAAAAACTTTTTTCTTCAGAATGATGCTGGAAAACTCTGAGTAAGCTTTTCAATTTAGCAGTCCATCTTTTACTCCTAAATCTTTGAATGCTGAAAAAATCGTTTTTCATATTTCTTATTTTTAATGGTTGAATTTTTTTTTAATTCCAAGCTTGTATGTGGGCCAAGATTCAAAATGCGATATGACTGCTTGCTTCATATCCAATTTTATGTCTTACAGGGAAATAAAAGCTGCTTTTTCAGTCTATGTTATATTCTTAAATTTTGTCAAGTTTTTTAAAAGTGTAGGTGAAGTGCATCTCGTTTTCCACACACACAAAAAAAGTATTTCTAAAAGTCCCACGTAAATAATTTTGTTCTAGTTAATTTCAGTTTTAAAAGCATGAGTTTTATGATACGTTCCATATTTTAGGAAGCGTTGGAACATTTTCAAATGCTGTGTCTTTCTGGGTGGCAGAGGAGGGTAAATTCAGACGTCCAGACTAAGTCTATCAAAGGGAAGATAGAATTACATTGTCAATTTTTGGATCCTTCACTGCATTTTAAGTAGCTGAGTCACAATTCCAATCTGATCCCAACTGAAGGTGTGAAAGCACTCTGCCAAAATGAAGACTATGATGGTCAGAGTTTAGAGGCCAAGTTTAATCTATGAGAATGCATTATAATTCTTTGAGTTTTTCTTTTATCATTTCCAAAATGAATAAGGGGGACTAAAAAATTTCTGGAGCATATTCTATCATTTTATTATAACCATCTTTATCAATATTATCACCATGACTGTCACTTGTTTTATATTTTCCTCGATCGTTTTCGGTATCTGAGAAAAGATGGACAGAGGAATACTCTGCTAATAATAACTTTGATTTAAACAAAGTAAAACTGGTTTCTTGAATCAGGAAATCTTCTTGGACCTATGCTAAAATCACTTGTGTCACTCCAAGGGGAAAGTGTAAACCAGGAACTCTCAAACATATTTTACTAGGCCACCTCCTTCTCCTCATCTTCCCCTACTGGAATAGATACAGCAAAAATGGCATTTCATGGAACAGAGTGTGGGCATCCTGGTCTGGAAGTTTTGTGTTAGAAAATATACACATTCACTGTCCAATATAAAACAGATAAAGAAATATTTCAGGAACCCTGGTGGCACAGTGGTTAAGAGCTACAGTGAGCTACGGCTGCTAACTGTAAGTTGGCAGTTCAAATCTATCAGCCACTCCTTGGAAACCCTGTGGGGCAGTTCTGCTCAGTCCTGTAGGGTCGCTATGAGTTGGAATCATCTTGATGGCAACAGGTTTGGTTTGGTTTGGGTTTCTTTGTCCTATTACTTAAAGATATGAGTACTACCCAGAAGGACAGTAACATCTATGTGAATTTTTTCCTCACGGAGTTACCAGTGGCCATCCAAAAGGGCAGCCTTTACATTCAGCTAATTTGGATGATAAGCCACCTGGAGAAATTTGGAGAGTTTTTTTCTAGTAGACACTGGGAACTCTGCTGCCAAATAACTGGAAGAAAGAGGCTGTGTGGAGCAAAGGAACTCATCTGACTGAAGGAATAGGTTTTGAACAACCACTAGTTCAAAGGTGCCTATTCAGCATCATTTGGCACAGGTTTAATTCCAAGTTTGTGGGACACTGTAGTAAGATTTTTAGGCAGGCAGGTGGCAACAAAGTTTCCTCCACAATCCATTGTTTTGCAGCAGAATTCCGGGTAGATTAAGGGCCTGGGTTCCTGACTCTGATGGAATTGGAGCCTCACAATATCTGAGGATAATACGGAAAAACTTTATACGGGAAGGATGTGTTCATCTGGAAAGGGAGGCAGAAACTGAGTCATAGAGACCGAAAGAAAATAAAGGATTAGACAAACAATGTGGCAGCAAAGAAATTGGGTATGTTCCCTTAAAAATTTCAAAAAATATCTACCATGGCCTCCACCAGACTGAGTCTGGTATACCTAAATGGTGCCCAGCTACCACCACTCACACTGCTCTGACAGGGATCACGATAGAGGGTCCCAGACAGAGCTGAGAGCTGGAAAAAAAAGTAGAACAACATTTAACTCAGAAAAAAAGACCAGACTTATTGGCCTGACAAAGACTGGAGAAACCCCGAGAGTATGGCCCCTGGACACCCTTTTAGCTCAGTAATGAAGTCACTCCTGAGGTTCACCCTTCAGCCAAAGATTAGACAGGCCCATAAAACAAAACCAGACTAAAGGGGCACACCAGCCCAGGGACAAGGACTGGAAGGCAGGAGGGGACAGGAAAGCTGTTAATAGGGAACCCAAGGTTGAGAAGCTGGAGTGTTGACATGTCGTGGGGTTGTTAACCATTGTCATAAAACAGTATGTGTACTAACTGTTTAATGAGAAACAAGTTTGTTCTGCAAATCTTCATCTAAAGTACAATAATAAATAAAAAGAAAGAAATCAAATGACATATTACATTGGGCAAATGTGTTGCAAAAGAAAAAAAAAAAAAAGACATGTTAACATCAATACCCTCCCATCTGTGATTAATAGAGACAGTAAAATTTCTACATATATGTAATTACGGTAAATTATTATTGGAAATTGTGCCCATTTATTTTAAACTGAAGCTTTTATATTAATAATAAACCTATAACCTATTTTCACATAAAAAAATTTCTAAAATATTTTGACCAACACAAGTATCTGATCACAGCTCTGCATTGTATAACTCCATTATAATGACACATCCACCAATTTCCAGGGCACATTTAGAATTTTTTGTTTTCATATCTCTCTCTGAAACAGTAAATTGTGATTTCCAAGAATGTTTTTTGGTGTATTCCAGAATCTCTCACGTTTTCTCAAGAAATGTTAGGACATTTTTGGAAAACTCTCAGGAAACACTCATTAACAACCTGCGTTATGCAGATGACACAACCTTGCTTGCTGAAAGTGAAGAGGACTTGAAGCACTTGCTAATGAAGATCAAAGACCACAGCCTTCAGTATGGATTGTACCTCAACATAAAGAAGACAAAAATCCTCACAACTGGACCAATGAGCAACATCATGATAAATGGAGAAAAGACTGAAGTTGTCAAGGATTTCACTTTACTTGGATCCACAATCAATAGCCATGGAAGCAGCAGTCAAGAAATCAAAAGACGCATTGCATTGGGTAAATCTGCTGCAAAGGACCTCTTCAAAGTGTTGAAGAGCAAAGATGTCACCCTGAAAACTAAGGTGTGCCTGACCCAAGCCATGGTATTTTCAATCACATCATATTCATGTGAAAGCTGGACAATGAATAAGGAAGACCGAAGAAGAGCTGACGCCTTTGAATTGGCGAAGAATATTGAATACACCATGAACTGCCAAAAGAACAAACAAATCTGTCTTGGAAAAAGTACGGCCAGAATGCTCCTTAGAGGCAAGGATGGCGAGACTACATGTTACATACTTTGGACATGTTGTCAGGAGGGATGAGTCCCTGGAGAAGGACATCATGCTTGGCAGAGTACCGGGTCAGCAGAAAAGAGGAAGACCCACACTCGACAAGGTGGATTGACACAGTGGCTGCAACAATGAGCTCAAGCATAGCAACAATTGTAAGGATGGCGCAGGACCGGGCAGTGTTTTGTTCTGTTGTGCATAGGGGCGCGCATAGGGTCACTATGAGTCGGAACTGACTCGACGGCACCTAATAACAACAACTCAGGAAACATGATTTGAAACCCAGGCAGGTCTGCTGTTGCCATCTCATGAAAAGAATTAGAAAGCTATAGGCCAGGCTTCATTACTTAATACTCCTAATTATGGTTTTGCGTATTTTCGTTTGCTTCTGTTTATGTTTTCTGTGAGACTAAACAAAGAACACACTTTAGAAACAAGTGTCCATTACTTTAAAAGGCAGGTATCAGTAATGAAACGTAAATTGATTAAAAATTTCCACGCTAATTGCTAGAGTTGCTGAGGACTTTCCTCCAAATTCCAGAATACTATTACTCTGTCAAAAGAAGAACAAAAAGAAAGAAGGAAGGAAGGAAGGAGGAGGGACATTTTCACTACGTGATTAGACAAAGCCTTGAAACCACCTCAGTCACATAAGTTCAACAAGTCTAAAGTACAAGACTCATTGGGGTTTTTCACAGAAATCCTTTTGCTCTTAAGAAGTGTTAGGTTCTTTAAGATTTCAGATTCCCTGTTAGGACCGCATTAGCCCAGTCATCTTGGCTAATAGCGTATAGCGTAGACCACCTTCCACTAAGACATTCTCCCATTTTTGTATTACTGTCCACGGTAATTAAATATTTGTTTTTGCCATTACTATTTTGTTGTATTATATCCTGTAATTATATTTTTTAGAATGAGCCAATCTCTCTAGCTTGATTTATTCATGCAGAAATTACAAGCTGGTGACTTGCGGGCATCTTTTGTTGGCTCAGCTGGTACAGTAATGTTTCCATTGACTGGGAAGTGAAGAATGTGAAGCTGTTAGAGCCTGACTCTTTTCCTAGGCCTTATAATTATTTTTATTATTAAAGAAAAAGAAAGTTAAGTCACATTAAGGACCTATCTGAAAATAACATTGAGACATTCAAACATACCTTGAAGGAGTATATTCTAAAGAGCTACATGAAATTAAATTTTGGGTTTGCAGTCTTTCGTCTCTTGTCTGCATAATTGAAACCTTAACTGACCGGTTTTCACATATGATCTGCTCAGTAATCTTCAGTGAGTAATTGCTTCATAATTTCTGCTCTCTCTCTTAGGTCTGAATATCCAAAATACAGATATTTGATATTGCCACAAGAGTACTGCCAATTCTAATGACAGTATTGAATGTAATGGAAATAAATATGACAAGAAGAAATTGACTAACTTTGGAACTTAACCTGTGACCTCAGGCTATACATAATAGTACCGACTGCAGATACTATGTGAATGATTATAAAATATAGAAATCACTGCTCTGGTACAAAACTGCTATCAGTAGTCATTTTTTAAGCATTTATTTTAATTATTTAAAAATTGGAATTAATAGCTTTTGCTTATAAAAATTGCACTGAATGCTATTTAAATAGTCCACAGATCTGGAAGGTTGAGACATACCTTTTTATAGTAACATAGAGTAAGGACGTAAGGGTAATAGAAGATCCCATTGTACAGCAACAGAGCTCCAGGAGAGCAGTGTTTCACGATACTAGTCCAAAATTTGCAGCATCAGAATTTCTTGAATACTGACTAAATATGTAGAGTCCAAGGCCAAACCTTACAGCCTGGTAATTTATCTTTTTTAAATTCCACATATGATTTTGATGCATAGTAGGATTTTAAAGAAATTGTGCTATACATTCTTGGATGAGGAATTAAGACTAGAAGCTATGTACACAAGCATCCTTTCCAGCAATGATTCTGAAAAAAAAAAAATCAGCCACCAAATGATAAGTTGCACTGAGAAAAATCAACTCAACATATCCCCTGCAGTAAATAACTACTAAGTTAAATAAAATAATGCAAGTGTCATCAGGCACTGGACACCTGCAGTGTAAGAGCAGATCCCTAATAGGAAGGAGATTGACAAGGTAATTATCATGTTCATCCCAGTACTGTGGGGACAGTGAAAGCCAAGCAAAGCACGGTGATCCTGCTAAGCTTAAAAAAAAAAAAAAAAAGCTTAGAAGGTAAAAATAAGAATGCAGAGATACTGGATCAGCTGGACTATGTGTGACAAGGTATCACAGAACAGTAAACTGCGTGAAGTGACGTGGGGAGAGTTAAGCTTGTGTGGAGGTTCATCATCAGCCCTTGACTGAATGCTAGGATGCAAATATACAGGGAAAGATGGAGCAATGCTTACCCAAGAATCGCTGCTAAGAGGCTGAAAGCAGAACTAAGATACTAGAGCTGGAGCACAAAAACATTGTTAACTCCTATACCTCCAGCTGAGCCTCCAAAAAGGCTAAAATTTTAGGAGCTGAGACCACTCTAACCCTGCCCAAACAAAGTCTGAAACGAAGCCTTGAAAACAGCTGCAGAGAAGACAGATTTGGAGGTTGATCCCTCCAAGTTAGAGGGGCTTATTAAACACCTTATGCTTTCCACAGATCCACCTAGATTAAGTTTAAGGTAATTACGGTAATAGAACTGCCAGTTGAACCACACTCTTTAGAGGAAGGTGCTATAAGGTACTGAGTCCTTACCTTGTATCACCTGCAGTGTCCAGTATGCAATCAGAAATTATTAGCGATGCAAAACCAAACCAAAAAAACCTGTTGTCATTAAGCCGAGCAAAGAAACAGTAAAAAGTGACTTATAGACAAGGGAGGAAAAAAATCAGTCATTATAAACAGAACACAAATATGCAGATGTTGAGTTTAACAAAGATTTTAAAACAACTATTACAGATAGGAAGCCCTGGTGGCCCAGTGGTTAAGAACTTGTCTGCTAACCAAAAGGTCAGCAGTTGGAATCCACCAGCTGCTCCTTGGAAACCCTGTGAAGCAGTTCTGTTCTATAGTTCTGTCGCTGTGAGTTGGAATTGACTCAGTGGCAAAGGGTTTGTTGTTACAAATATGTTCAAGGACTGAAAGGAAAATACAGTCTTAATGGAGGAACAAAGAGGGAATCTCAGTAAAGAGGTTTAAACTTCAAAACAAGAATCAAATGAGTATTGTAGAACTAAAAAGTACAGTAACTAAAATGGGGGGAAATCATTCAGTAGACATTACAGCAGATTAAAAATGGCATAAGAATAAGTCAGTAAACTTGGAGAGAGACCAATAAATAGCAGCCAATTTGAAGAATAGAAAGAAAAAAAGGTTGGGAAGAAATGAACTGAGCATCAGTGATTTGTTGGACTAAGCCACTGGTAATAGAGGCCCCAAAGGATAGGAGAAATCGAAGGAGAGGAACAACATTTTCCAACATGAGGGAATATAAACCAGTTGGTGTTGAGTCCACTCGGACTCATGGTGACCCCATGTGTATCGGAGAAAAACTGCACTCCATGGTGTTTTCAGTGGCTGTTTTCTCAGAATGGAAATGGAGAAGAAAAATGTATTTGAAGGATGAATGCCTGAGATACCCTAATTAGATGATAAATAGAATTATAAATCCCAAAACTAAATGAAACTGGATAAATACAAAGACAACCATATGCCGTTACACCACAAATTGTTGAAAACCAAAAATGAAGAGAAAATTGAGTCAGCAGCCAAAGAAAAAAGGCGTATTACTTAGGGAGGAACAATGGTATGAATGAATATCAGCCAAGGAATATGTTCCCTATACCCAGAGAAAAATACGTTCTCAAAATGAGGGGAATATAAAACAGTAGCTACGGAATCAACTCAGACTCATGGTGACCCATGTGTGTCGGGGTAGAACTGTGCACCGTAGGATTTTAATGGCTGACTTTTCAGGAGATGACCAGGCCTTTCTTCTGAGGAAACTTTAGGTAGACTTGAACCTCCACCCTTTCAGTTAACCATTTGCACCACCCAGGTACTCAGAGGAGGAATATAGACATTTTAAAAAGGAATTTAAGCTGAGTGAATTTGTAGTGTACATTACCAGAAAAAATAAAAGATCCTCTTCAGGTTGAAAGGTCATGATACCAGGTGGAAACCTGAATTTACAGGAAGGAATAAAGAGCACCATAAATGATACATCTGTGTGTGAATTTATAGAAAGGTTTTTATGAATTTCCCTTAAGTGTAAATGATTGTTTAAAGGACAGAAAAATAACTCAGGATAGTGGAGCTCGTAAATGTGTAGTAACGTGTATGACAAAAACAGTGTGTGATGGTGGCCAGGTAAACCAAATTGTTCTCTTGTAAAGTTCTACTGATGAAGCTGTAAGGTTTGTATTTGTGAGGTGCAGGAAGAATAAAATATCAGATATGAAGTTTGAAGTGATATAATATTGATTCTAAATATCCATTGATAAATTAAGGATGTATACTATAATATCTGCAGACAACAAAGAGATAAAAAGGAATAATGGGGGAAAAATCAGCAGAGCAGAAAACAAAAATAAAACAGACCAGGGGAATAGCAGGATGTCAGCTTAAATCAGAGATATCAGAACTGCATCAAATGAACTAAATGTTCCAGTTAAAAGTAGATGTTGTCAGAATGAATTTAAAAAGTATAATCCAACTCCATGCCGTCTACAAGAAATACTTTAAAAGCACAGATAGGTCAGAAATGAATGGGTGGAAAACAGTGGTCAAACAGCAACCATAGGAAAGGTGGCAATACACTACTCCTCACTCACCAGCATGGTTAGGTCCCAAAGACCAGGCCTTTATGTGAAATTGGCCTTATGCAAGAGTTGGGGGCCAGGCCCCATCTTCAGCTCTATTGCCCCCCTTTCCCCACCACACCTTCCCCACCTGCCAACTCCTGCTGCCCACCTTGGGCGGGGATCCTGCTAGTCCTCCGTCTGCCTGCAGCCCTGCACGGCCCCTTCCCTCGCCCCCAGTTCCCACCGCCTCCACCCCCACCAACTTCCCCAGCACCCTCGGGCCCTCGCCTGGCCTTCCCCTGGCCACTCGTGACTTCACGTCATCCCATTGTTGCCCTGCACCCTCCGTGGCTGGACCGAGATGTAAAGGACAAACGAGAGAAAGTGTCCCACAGCTGGTTGGCCACCTTCCCTCAGGTGGCCCAGTCTCGCTGGGGTCTCCAGTATATCCTTCTGGGTTGCCTGCAGAGGGTGCCCTGGGCCCAGCTGCAGCCCTACGTGGGCCCCAGACCATTAGAGGCACTGCCTGAGAATTTTTGCAAAGTCACCATAAATGTGAAATATCAGATAAGGAGATAGTCGATAAGTGAGGAGTAGGTGTATTAATATAACAAGATAGTCTTTGAGACAAGAACTGTACAAATATAGAGAGCATATCGTTATGATAAATGGAGAAATTCATCAGGGGGACATAAGAATCCTAAGTAAGATATGTACCTAATAACAAAGTTTCCAAATACATGAACTAAAAACTGACCAAATTAAGAGAGACATAGTCAAATCACAGGAAACTGAGTACTCTTTTCTCAGAATTTGATAGGACGAGCAGACAAAAGATCAGTAAGGATATAGAAGACCTGACTAATCTTACCAGTCAGCTGTAAGCTAATTGACATTTACAGAGCACTGCATCAAAGTCTGAAGAGTAAGCATTCTTGTCAAGTGAACATGGAACACTCATCAAGATCGATCGCATGCTGGTCTATGAATTGTCCGTTTAGGTCAACTCTGTCGAGGATATGAATTGACTCTAAAGGTTTAGAGAATTCTATCAAGAAAGAATATGTAATCTTCACAAACTTTCAAAAAAAGTGGATAATGAAATACTACCAAACTGATTTGATGAGGCACAGATAACACTGATACCAAAAACTTTTCAAAGACATTAAAAAAAAAAGAATGTTACAGGCCAGTAACCCTCATGAATAAAGATGCAAAAATCCTCAATAACAGATTAACAAGTCGAAGCTAATAAAATATACATAGCATAATGCATCATGAGCAATTGAGGTATAGCCGCAAAATGCAAACATTCAAAAATCAATTTAATTGACAACATAGAAACTTTATTTAAAATAGCCCCAAACTGGAAATAACCCAGCTGTCCCTCAACAAATGAATGGAGAGAGAAGCGTTGGAATATGCACAGATAGAGAAAATGACTCGTAGATGAAAATGAAGAGTCTGCTGATACAGGCATTAATACAGACAAATCTCACAGACTTTATGCTGACAGAAACTATACAAGTGATTACATACTGTATGGTTCCATTTATATGAAATTCTAGAAACTAATCTCGAGTTACAGAAATCAGATCAGTGGCTGCCTGGGCTGGAGAGAAAGGGATTGTACGGTTGGATACCTGGGGTGGAAATATTATACAGTCATGCATGGCTTAACATCCATGATACATTCTGTGAAATAGGATGTTACGTGATTTGCATATTGTGCAAATATGTAAGGCAGTCCCTCGATTATGAATGAGTTAAGTTCATAAGTCTTTCCTTAGGTCAAATTTGTACATAAGCCAGAAAAGTTAGGTACAGTTAGTATCTAATATCAGTCAAATGTTTATCTTAGTGTATAGTACGTAGGGTACCTTTCTATGTATTAAAAAAAAATGAAAGAAACTCTGAAAATCTGTACATGTTACTGTATGTAATTTTTACCTTGATATAGTTAAGGAACCTTGGTGATGAAGTGGTTCAGCACGTGGCTGCTAACCAAAAGATCAGCAGTTCAAACTCATTAGCTGCATGTGGCAGTCTGCCTCCGGAAAGATTATAGCCTTGGAACCACTATGGGGCAGTTCTACGGGGTCGCGCTGAGTCAGAATGGACTCTACGGAATGGGTTTTTTGTTGTTGTTGTTGTTAAAGTTAAAAATAAAAAAGTGAAAAGAGTACAATCATTTAAAGTAGAAGAAAATATCTAAAAAGTTGGTCCCAAACCTCTTATTTGCAACTCAAAATATTAAAACACTGAATATGTTCATTGAAAAAAAAAAAATTCCTTACAGAAATACCCCAACACACAAGAAATGAGCACAGATTAATAACTGAAGGATGGCCAAGTTGAAACATGAGAGAATAAAGAGGTCCTCCTTTACTTCCTTGTAACTCACACTCAGGAATTCAGGCAAATGACGTATCACTGCTTTTATTCAGCAGTCTCTATAAAAGCTCATTCCTGCAAGATTTTTCTTCTTATTTCCTCCACTATTTTAGCTCAGTTCTTCATAGGCTTTCGTTTCTTGAGCCAACCTTTATTCTGCTTTTCAGATGAAGGCTCCCTTTGTGTTACGTTGTCCTGTAAAACAAATGTATGATGCTGCTGTCTTCCAGCAATTGCTGATTACCAAGCAATATACATGATTTTAGACATCCTTTTTTTTTCTAAGATAATTACTCAGCAAGAAAAAAAAATGATATCTATACTGAGCAAAATAAGACATGTTCACATTCAAGAGACGGGATCATTATTAAAGTAGGAAGGCTTGTACACCTCCTAATGGCAGATATCTGTCATCAAGTTCCATGTTTTTATCACCTATCTAGAATCTTTAAATATTTTCTTAAATATGTTTAAAATTTATTATATGAAGTATGAGTTCAGCTGAATTTTTGAAAGTGAGAAGAAAAAAGACCATAAGGAGATATACAAAATAGGTGGTAAGATTTCAAGTCACTTTTTTTCTCTTTTTTTAACTGTCCCAAATTTTCTAGAATAAGGACACGTTTCTATTATAATCAAAGAATATAGAGTTAACATTATATGTGCGCCTATGTATGCACATAGCTTAAGAAAGCAAAAAACCTGGCTAGGTTTTGTTAATCTTAGTACATTGTGCGCAATGGGGCTATTTTGGGGATTTTTTTTTCATCTACTTTATTCATTTCCAAAAGTTTTATAAGGAGTATATTAAAACTACATAATTTAGTTTCAAAACTGTATGCTTCATATAGCATGGGGGTGAAGGAAAGGGGTTGCTGTAAGGAAAAGCTGTCACAACCTGGCTTGTTTAGGAGGTCAGATACAGCTTCCCTTACCTCACTGTTATTCTGTCCTGTGCGGTTTTCTCTTGTTTTCATTCTATGTGTCTTGGGTCAAGGTTAGCCATCTCTGACTGTTCCATCTCAATTCAGAATTTTTATCTCATAGTAAGTAAAGCTTCTCCTAGTAAACATCCTTCAAGCTTGTCGACTCCATATGAATATTATAGAATTGTCCTTTGACAACTTTTGACTGCATCATAAATGCAGTAGAGAAACCCGTGTTTTGTTTTGTTTTCTCGTCTAAAATCGTTCTTTTCATGCAGTGGATTGCAGCAGGTGGCAATTGCAACCCTTGAGTTCTATACACCAGTTGTAGCAAGATCACAAAAAACTGACAGGTACAACCCACAGTGTTTTGGTTCAGCTGGTAGGAACACGTCTCATTACTTCTGCACGCTATTAAGCTGATGTCAAATTTTTTGGCTGGTATTAAAAGCATGAAGTTTTTTTTTTTTTTTTTCTTTCTCCCCAAGCATTAACTCCTGCTTTCTGCTGGAGATGAACTTCCAGTAGACTGAGATTTGCTGGAATGTATGAAAACTGGAAACCCTGGTGGCGTAGTGGTTAAGTGCTACAGCTGCTATCCAAAGGGTCGGCAGTTCGAATCCACCAGGTGCTCCTTGGAAACTCTATGCGGCAGTTCTACTCTGTCCTATAGGGTCGCTATGAGTCGGAATCGACTCAATGGCAGTGGGTTTGGGTTTTTTTTTTTTTTTTTGGTATGAAAATTACACTGAGAACTTAAGCTGTCTTCAGAAATCCTTGTCTGTGTAGGAGGTTACTGGTTCAGGAAGGTCTACCAGCACACAATTTTCACATGGTTTTCCTAAGAAGAGGGAAGTGCAGCTGTTCTTTGACCTGCTGGTCCTTCCTACTTAGCGTTCTCTGAGACATTTCACTCTTACTTCAGGACTTGTAACTGTAGAGAGCAAATAGCGGTGTGTCTTGGACCTGTTAGTAGGGACTGAACAATTTGCAGAGAATAATCTTAGCCACACGTTTTTTTCCACCTTTTCCCAGTCTATTTCCTCTTTCCCTTCTGTATTAAAAACAAAACAAAACAAACCAGTTGCTGTCCGGTCAGTTCCGACTGATGGCGACCCCATATGTGCAGAATAGAATGACACTCCTTAGGGTTTTCAATGCCGTGGCCTTTTGCAAGCAGATAGCCAGGCCTTTCTTTTAAGGTACATCTGAATGAGCTCAGACTATCAACATCTTGGCTAGTAGTCAACCACTTAACTGACTTCACCACCCAGAGACTGCTTACCCTTCGTACACCCCAAAATCCGAACCCATTGGTGTCAAGCTTATTCCAACTCATAGCAACCCTATATTACAGATTAGAACTGCCCCATAGGGTTTCCAAGGAGCCGCTGGTGGATTCCAACCACCGACTTTTTTGGTTAACAGCCAGTCTCTTAACCACTGCGCCACCAGGGCTCCACCTTTTCTATAGGAGGGAGTATTTGAACCCCATTAACCTGTGAGCATTAAAAAGACATTGTGTAGTTAGAGAAAATATTTTCTCCAAATTGTAGAAAATTTTTTTCCAGAGGAAACTTACGTCAGTCTCATGAAATGGAAGGCTTCTCAGTGGCCCCTGAGCAAGAAGGCATTTGAAGGCAAAGGGAGCAGAATGTTTCCTTTAAAAGGTCACAAGACTGAAGGCTAAACTGTGCCCACCAGGTTATGGAAGGCAACATGGTTTTACAAAGAAAAAAGCTGTTTTTTCTTGGTAGGGAAGTACTTTTTAGCCTACCTACATTTTAAAAAAGTAATTTCAAAATGATTATATAAAATAACCCATATTATTTTTCGTTTAAAGATTGTTTATTTTATTACGTACTGGAATTCAGTATGAAATTTTAAGTTGTAGTTTTGCAGTACTATTTTAATAATGCTGAAAAAATGATAGCGTTATATATTTGAATCAGTAACGAGTGGTATGCTGAACTCAAGAAAACACTCAAAAATATTACTGGTAATGAAGTCCCGTACTGTGAAAGTATTGTGAATGTGAATACTGGTACTAAAATGCAGTGCGCACTGATAATGAAAGGCAAGTCTCAATATACAGTAAATTATATAATGTGTTCTTATACGGGTGGTAGCGGTATATGTAGGCACATCAGTATTTCAGTACACCTGGTATAAAATACGTAGTAAAATAATAAATCTAAAGGCATTCCAGTGCTGTACTCATGGATGCATCTGAAGCAAGTATTTACTGGGTGTTAGAACATAACAAAGATAATAATGATGAATGAATGTTAATAAACTCTTGCTTCGACCTCTGGTGTTACAATATTCCCACCTTTGTCTTTAAGCTATTGGCCTGAGAATTAATACATTTAAATACAGAACATTAGGAGGATAACCCAAGCCCTACCCCTTTTTTTTTTTTTCACCCCTGGCTGTTCTATTTTTTAACAAATCTTTACAAGGTGATGCTACTGTCTTCACTATGATGCTTTGTGTTGTCCAGCTCCAACCCTAACCTTAAAGTTGACTTGTCATCCGTCATATCACTTGTGTTTGGTGAGACACCTGTCATGTAAAATCCTGGAGCACTGATACAAAGATAAGCTGAGGTGGGGAGGGTTAAGACAGGGAGTGGTAACATAGCAAAAATGATGAATCACCACACTTTTTTATTAAGTGCTGGAGTTTTTTTTTTTTTTTTTTTGTCAATTACTAGCAATGTAGAGAGTTGTATGAAAAACACATACACCTGCAACAGGAAACTAAGCTAAGGAATTCCCGGAAACTGACTGAAGCCAATTCTACTACACAGAATTTTTAGGGATATGTGTGTATGCTTATTTATGTGTTTTATTTTTTGCTAGATAATGGTGACTGCTGATGAAGCTTGAAGCAGGAAGAGCTAGCTACTATATCACGTTACCAGCAAATCTGTACCACGTCTCGGTGCCAATTTATAATGAACACAAATCTCAAATCAAATTATAATACATACTGAACCTTCATTAACACTTATAAGCAAACAAATATGAAAGAAGAAATTCATATGACTCTTCTGAGGCTCAGGAAAGCCCCAGGTCTCTATTCTTTAGAAGTTCTTACCTTGCATCAAAGCTTCCTTTAAACAAATCAAAAGATTACCAAGGCAAGAATCTGTCAACCTGTAGTCAACAAAACCCAGGGCTCTTGATTAGTGTTTTAATTTCCTCTGGCTGCTGTAAGAAAGTACCACAAATTTGGTGGCTTAAAAAACAACAGAAATTTATTCTCTCACAGTTCTGGATGTCATAAGTAAAAAATCAGTACCTATGGGATAAAATCAAAATGCCCACAGCACTGCTCTCCCTTTGAAAGCTGCAGGGGAGCTTCAAATCCTTTGTTCTTCCAGCTGGTAGTGGCTGCCAGCAGTCGTTGGCTTGTAGGCACATCACTCCATTTTATGCCTACATGGTCACATGGTCTTTTCCTCTTCTGTATGTCTGTGTCAGATCTCTTTCCATGTCCATTTTATGGATACATGTAATTGTATTTTATGCCCACTCAGATAATCCAGGATAATCTCCCCCTCTCAATGTCCTTAATTTAACTATATCTGCAAAGACCCTTTTTCCAAATAAATTAACATTTACAGGTTCCAGGGATTAGGCTCTGATATATTTGGGTAGCCATTCTTCAGCCTACTATCTGTGGACACAATAATTTTGGGAATTTAGCCTAGGGAATCATCACTACCAGTACAGTGTAAAGACCTTGCTGGAGTCTTAGAGTAGAGAGTGACTCAAATATTGCATCCAGTCCACACACCCTAAATACTTTAATTTTACTAATAAGAGCATATTTCCAACATTTATGCTGCCATTCAGCAGGCCCTAATTTTCACCAATACACTCATTTCCAATAACACTCAAAACATGGTCACTGATTAAAACTGTAGAAGAGAAGATTTGGTGTAGCCACCTTTGGAATGTGACCATCAAATAAAATGCTAGGTGACCAAACTCAATTTTACATTCTTAATTAGTGTGTTGGCCGATTACTCAGTGTCTGTACTTTTTTTACTTGTATCTTTTTTGGCCATCTTTTTCTTAACACAGTAACTTATTTTCTTCGAGAACCTGCAATTTGGGCAGGACTGGATGGAGTGGCTTTGTCTCCTCCACTTAGTGTCATCTGTGGTGGCACACCTGGGTGCTGGAGGCTCCACGTTCATGATGGCTTATTCACAGAACTGGTAAATGGATGCTGGTTGTTGGGGGAAGCTCAACCGAGGCTGTGTGCTGAAGCCTTAGTTTCCCTCCGCATAGCTATCTCCACTGTCTGCTTGGGCTTCCTGCCAACATGGTAGCTGGGTTTCAAGAGTGAGCATCTCAAAACAGCAAAGTAGAGGTGCATGCCGTTTTTATGACGTAGCATGGGAAGTCATATAACTTCAATTCAGTGTGCTGTATTGATTGAATCAATCACAAAAGTCTATAAAATTTCACCGTGATGAGACATAGTCTTACCTCTCAGTGTAAAATTAGAATTACCACAATCTATCCTCTGGGCATATATTTTTTTACGTTTTTCCCATATGCAAAATACACTCACCTGGTCCCAGGAATCTCCCCAAAATGTCGTCTTTTTTTCAGTATTAGACTATGGCTGGAGGTCCAAAATGTCCTCATCAAAATCAGCTTCAGCTGTGGATGAGGCTTCTTAGGTGCAGTTTCTAGGATATAGCTCCCAAGTACAGTTTCTCTTTTTAATCTGAAACCTGTGAACTAAAGAAAGAAGTTACATGCCTTACACACACAGTATACAAATGGTGGGTCGGCGATAACCGCAATAGACACAAACGTTCAAAAAGATGGGAAATGGAAAGGCACAGCAGCCCATAGTAATTCTGAAACCAGCCAGGAATATGTGGCCATGTCCTTGATTATGCTCATTTCTACCTCCCGCGGAATGCTCTCTGGCCCCAGGATCTGCCTGCTTCCTGCCATCATGGTTCCAGAATCCAATGGCCTGTTTATTTTGCAGAGACTCCATTTCAAACCAACTTAGTCTAATTCTTTTTAAAACTTTTAAGTATAAAGACTTTTTATCAGTTTTTCATCCACTCCTTTAGACAAAGATCACACTCACACATTTCAACATGTGCTGCTCTGTATCTTGAGCCCTCCCTGAGACAGCTGAAGACCAGCAACCTTAGATTCTTAGAATCCCAATGGTTCCCTGCAAGGGGCTGCAGTGCACACCCTTAAGATCCGTAGCCAATCTTTTGACCCTCTGAAATGTAATTTGAGATACAACCTTACACCTTTCTGAATGTTTAATATGGAATCTTAGAGATCAACTTATGATTTGATACTTGCATGGAAGTCATTTCTTAGTTTGAGAATGTTTGCTTTCTGGAGAAACTGAGAATGAGAAGTTTTATTTCAACCTAACAAATCTTGTTGTTGTTAAGTGCCTTCGAGTCACTTCCTACTCATGGTGACCGTGAGTACAACAGAATGAAACACTCCTCAGCCTTGTGCCATCCTCACAACAGTTGTTATGCTTGAGCCCGTTGTTGCAGCCACTGTGTCAGTCCATCTCTTTGAGGATCTTCCTCTTTTTTGGCGACCCTCTGCTTTACCAAGCATGATGTCCTTCTTCAGGGACTGGTACCTCCTGATAACATGTCCAAAGAACGTGAGACAAAGTCTCACCATCTTAGGTGCTTTTTATTTAACAATTTATTCTTTACTTCATTTTCCTCCTCAATTTCCTCATCTTTAAACTCAGAATGATAAGTATGCCAACTTTTAAGTTTCTAGTACGTACCAGTCAGGTAGTTACGTTTAGAGGAATAAACTGAGATACTGTATGTGAAGCTGGAAAGTATGATGAAAACTTGTCATCATTTGACAAGTATGATGAGATTCTTGTCTCTGCTGATAGTTGTGGTGTTTCTGTGTGAATGTAAACTAGACATCCATCCTGAGATAAGGGAAGTCTATGATGGTGGTTATGATGGTGGTTGAAATGAAAGAACACTTTAATTCACAAGGAGCTGTGAGCTGTAAAAGAAAGATGGGTCCAGACAGTGAGTAACTCCTCCTTGAAAAACCTAGGAATAGGTATATTGAGCTGTTTTCTTCCCTAGAACCAGCCTTCTGGTCCCTTTGTTAGTTGGATGTGTATGAAATGGTTCATCTAGGAGTGCAATAGGTTTGTATGGATTCATTCACTTTCTCATATAGCCTTCCTTCAGCCCCTAGAGAAAGCACCTCTCCTCTAGCCTTACTGGCTGTGTGTTTCTCTTCTGGATGAGATACATCCATTGAGTAGACATTGGGTCTTTGCCAATATGATCATATGACTTAGATGCCCGTTAGAATGTTGTCAGTATTATTTTTTATTATATTTTGGACCTAAACTCGGTCTAATTTGACATTTCAAGTTGTTTGGTGTCTTTCTTGCATAGCTTTCGTTGATTAGCAATTTTATCATAGCTCCAGTTTTTTCCTTTAGATTTCGACCTCCTATCCCTCCTTTTTTCCCTTCAGCTTTTCTCTTTTGTACAATATTTTGTTTTAAAAAAAAGAGATAAGCTTGCTTATTCAAGCCAAAGAGGACTTATTTCTTTCTAGATCTTTGAGAAAATCATCACACGTACTTTTTATCAGTTAAAATTGTTTAATTTGAATTTATGGAACTTGATGTTTCAGGTGTCTGCATTGCCTTTCCCTGTATATGGTGCATCCTGACTGATTCTACAAGTATTGATTCTCATTTATTTTGCACAGGCTCCATCATCACCTTCTTCGCCCATAGCTAATGAACCAAAATACGAGAAGCGCTGGTTAGACACCTTTTCAGTTCCTCTGTCTATGGCTCGAGTCTCAAGGTACAAAGCTGGAACGGGAAAACGAAGGTTTGTGACCGTTGTCTGAAATGGGGAAAGCTGATGAATCGCGTGTACTTTTGACAATTCTTAATAGTTCAATGACTGCTTGAAAGTGTTTTTACTTACTGTTATGAAAGTGCATGTCTTCTGGTAGTTTTTAGCATTTGCGAAAAAAAAAAAAGGAAATGTTGAATATCAAGGAAAAATGACAAACAAATAATCAGAAAACAAGCAGATTTATTATTAGTAATAGGTCTATCTAATGGTGAGGTGACTGTTACTTGTTTTGGAGCCTAGTCACTGGAAAAAGAAATTCTATTTTCACTTTTAAAGCTTCAGAGAAGTAACTTAAGAATAAGAAGGCTTGTGTTCTTGTCCAAGTTGCACATGATTTAAGAAGTCAGTTAAACTCCGGGGGCCTCATAGTCTTCATTCATGAAATGAGAAGACTAGACCAGCACCAGTGTTAAATAAATGTGCAGAGTTTTTGAGGTTGGTTAATTAAATAATTTTGAATATTTGTCTTTAAAAGTTTATGTTTCCACAACTTTTTGATAGGATCAGATGGACTTTTTTAACTCTTAATTAGTATAATATGTTTTTTGTGGCTAACTGTGCTACTTAATCACCATAAAAGGCCAAGACATACCTATATGGTGAATTTCCTTTCTTGGGTTTTAAGAGATACATGAAGAAAACTGTGTGAACCATCTGTCTGCTTAACTATCAGAAAGGGAAGTTATTACCTTTTTTTTTTTAATTGAGCCTTGTCTTCGAAAAATGAGTAGACTCTCTTCACTGGCCTTTAAATAAAAGTCTGGCTAATAATACTTTGGATGGACAGTTAAAATTTGATCTCTAATGTGAACTGATACTAGTTGCACAACCTGTTGTAATGACTTTGCATGTATATGAAAGAATGATTAGTATGCCATAGCATTAACAGAAACCCTAAATTTGATTTTTAAATGTGTGCTTATCCTTGCAAAACACAGCTACAACTGGTAATGTGTAAAGCTAAAGAGGTGGATAGATAGCCATTTCTGAATTTAATAGTATAGGTAGTCCTACTAAACTCGACGGCACTGGGTGTTTTAGATAGTCCCTGACTTAAGACGTATTCCAGTTATGAAGAACCACGCTTAACCAGCATGTTGTTTTGTTTTGTTTGTCTATGGTTGGTAATACATACTGCATGCAATGTTGTGGCACACAATTTGCCAGTGTTATCATTCTCAGATGTAATGTTTCCAACTCCCAAAGATAAAGACCGGATTTATACAGATGCTGATAATAAAAGTCAATAAGAATGAAAACTTAAAAAAAAAAAAAAAAGGTATTCAACTTACACCAGAAACGACGTAGGAAAGAATAGTCATCAGAACGAAACCCCGACATAAGTCTGGGACTACCCGTATAGCAAATAAGCTTTGTGTTTTCACTGCCATAAAATCCCTGTAAAACATCTGCATGTGTGGTAGGGAAGGGGGAATTTTATACAGTTTGCTTCTTTGGTTTGCACTTGGTTTATTCAGGGACTGAATAGAAATTTGGGCATAATGTTTATCTTGACAGACAAGGAAATACTGTATGGTCTCATCTGTATCAGTGTATTGCAGTTAAATAGGTTCTTGAAAGATAGAGCCACTGAACTTCATCAAGCACATTCTAGCCCATCTGCCATCTAAAAGTGATGAAGCAAAAATGTGCTGTTCCAGCCTCAGGTTTAAAGATTAATGCCAGTCATTTATCACAGGCTATGCCCTGTCCTTCCCCTGACACAGTGCCTACAGGACGTAAGATGAAATGTCTCCGATGCTGGAGGAAATGATGGAGCTCTCTTGTAATTATTAACTAAATGCAGATTTTACCAACCATTTTGGCAGCTGGAGGATATTTAGAGACACGTGTCTTATTCTTGGCGACAAAAGATTTTGACCCATCAAGCCATCCATAAAGCTATCATTAAGATAAATGCAGTGTGTCTACAGAGAATTCAATAGAAAGCAAGAAGGTGGCATATTGTTTGAGCCAGTTACTGCTCCTACTCTTTTTTTTTTTTTTTTTGCATTAGAAAAATTATCAAGCCCTAACAACAGACTGAAAGGTTTCTAATTTTTCACAGGACAAGAATATGTTGTTTTATGAAGGCAAAGATAACACTTCGCTGACTGTTTTTTCATGATTTTAAGCAGGGCTTTAGTATGGACCAAAGCAAACAAACAAAAAAAACTTGTTGCTGTGGAGTTGATTCCAACTCATAGTGACACTATAGGACAGAATAGAGCTGCCCCGTAGGGTTTCCAAGGAGCAGCTGATGAACTCAAACTGCCAACGTTTTGGTTAGCAGCCATATCTCTTAACCACTGCACCACCAGGACTCCACAGGAAAATGAAAAAAGCAAACTGAATAAGGACTCAAACTCTGGAAAATATTTGTTTTAAAGACTTTATCTCTAGGCTAAAGTAATGCTACTAGCTCCATCCCACCCTCAAGCTCCCTCAATCATATTTTGAAATGGAGGAAAAAGAAAAGAGACATGACCATTTGGACCTGAACAGACGGAATTCTAAACCTCTCCCGTGTGTTCTCTGGAGGGATTCGTGATCTGGGAAGTATAAGGAACAAGTTTAGAAAATGACGATTTTATATAATTTATTTTTTTTTTTAAATCTTAAAAGCTGTAGACTATAGCCTGTTGTTGTGTGCCATCAAGTCGATTCTGGCTCATAGTGACCCTATAGGACAGAACAGAACTGCCCCATAAAGTTTCCAAGGAGCACTGGTGGATTTGAACTGCCGACCTTTTGGTTAATAGCCTGAGCTCTTAACTGCTTTGCCACCAGGGCTCCAAACTATAGCCTAGGAAGAAATCTTAGGCAATGTCTTGCAGTAGGTAAAAAAAAAAAAAAGTAGGTTAGATGTCAGCAGACATGTATATGTTAACCCTCACTTGGCCATTTCCTACTTGTCTAACCTCAAATGTATCTCCCCCATTTATGGGTCTCCTTTTTTTATCTGTGAAATTAATTGGACTGGATAATTTTAGGTTCCTTAGTTTTCTGAAAATTTGTTTTGAAAAAAGACTCTCAAGTTTGAAACTAATTTGCATGTAACTATTTAAATTACAAAAATCAGTTTTAATAAGTACATCTGTTTTCATTTTCCTTTGCTTCCAAAGTACTCAAGAGTACTGCCATAAGTTATCTTTTACTCTATTTATTATCAGATGGAGTTTATTCTTGAATGGTTTGAGTGACAACATCGTGAGACCCTGCTCTGCTGCCCCATAACTGTTGTTCAATGTGGCAGATCTGGGATGTACTCTCAGGGTGTCCCCAGTTTCTAAAGAGCCAGGAGGCCATTAGAAAAAGGGATCTAATATGGATTGCTCCGTAAATATTACGTCCTCCTACCAGAGCCAAAACATGTGTTAGTGCATACAAAGTAGCTTTTATCACTTACAATAAGAAGCAGACAGCACACGACAGACAGCACTCCCCCTGGCTCAAAAGCTGTCTGGGCAGAGATAATGACTTCTCCATGCGCACCCCACTTTGCGTCATGGGTGAGAGTTAAATGGGACAATTACATGACACACCATCCTCCTTTGCTTCTGAAAACTGTCCTGGTGGAACTCTTTCACACAAGCCCTTTACTTGGCATCACGGTCAAGGGACACAACGGGAGCCTACCTTCTGCTGGTCTCCCCCTACCAGGTAGGTCCGCTTAGGTGGGCTGTAAGCTAATGCTGTGCATACCCGACTAGCACCATAGTTGAAGAGACAAAGGAAATTTTTTCTCCCAGCTATTTTATAACCCCAGCCTACTGACTAATTGTATCTTGTTAACCCTGCTAACAAACATCAAGGGAAGAGGGTATTGTTCTGAGGCCCCAAGATGCTGGCAAGGAGAAGAAAGAGAAAACCATGGCCACCTGGCTTCTTCGAAGAACTGTCTCCTCACATAGTTCTTGGGTTGAATGGGAATTACGCTTTTACATAAGGTGTGTGTCACCACTACTAAAGATTAAATCATTGGCTATACAATATAGAAAAAGGTCATTCAATAAAAATTTGTTTGAGGAGACTATGAAATAAATAAAAATAGACATAAAAACAGCAATGTTCAATAAAGATATTAACTTACTCTTTACAAAAACAGAGCTTTAAAATAAGTGCTTATGTAGTGAAAACCAACCATGTCTCATGATACTCGAAAATTAGTCAAAAATCATCATTGATTATTTAGCATAACAATGTGATTTTGGTTACTGGATTAGTTATTAATACACTTTTCTGAAATTATGTAAAGAAAATCATGGTTATTACTGTGGTGTTAATTAATACAAAGAAGGCTATAGTTTTGCCACCAGTATTCAGATACCAGCAGGGTCACCCATGGTGGACAGGTTTCAGCTCAGCTTCCAGACTAAGACAGACTAGGAAGAAGGACCTGGCAGTCTACTTCTTAAAAAAGTTAGCCAGTGAAAACCTTATGAAAAGCTGGGGAACATTGTCTGATATAGTGCTGGAAGATGAGCCCCCCAGGTTGGAAGGCACTCAAAAGACAACTTGGGAAGAGCTGCTTCCTCAAAGCAGAGTCAACCTTAATGATGTGGATGGAGTAAAGCTTTTGGACCTTCATTTGCTCATGTGGCATGACTCAAAATGAGAAGAAGAGAAGAAACAGCCACAAACATCCGTTAATAATTGGAACCTGAATGTATCAAGTATGAATCTAGCAAAATTGGAAATCGTCAAAAATGAAATGGAATGCATAATCATTGATATCCTAGGCATTAGTGAGCTGAAATGGACTGGTATTGGCCATTTTGAATTGGACAGTCATATGGACTACTATGCCGGGAATGACAACTTGAAGAGGAATGGTGTTGCATTCATCATCAAAAAGAACATTTCAAGATCTATCCTGAAGTACTACACTGTGATAGGATAATACCCGTATGCCTACAAGGAAGACCAGTTGATACTACTGTTACTCAAATTTACCCACCAACTACTAAGGCCAAACAAGAAGAAACTGAAGATTTTTACTAGCTTCTGCAGTCTGAAATTGATTGGACATGCAATCAGAATGCATTGATAATTACTGGTGATTGGAATGCAAAAGTTGGAAACAAAGAAGAAGGATTGGTAGTTGAAAAGTATGGCCTTGGTGATAGAAGTGATGCCAGACATTGCATGATAGAGTTTTACAAGACCAACGACTTCTTAATTGCAAATACCCTCTTTCACCAACATAAACGACAACTATCCGCATAGACCTCACCAGATGGAATACACAGGAATCAAATTGACTACATCTGTGGAAAGAGGTGATGGCAAAGCACAATATCATCAGAACAAGGCCAGAGGCCCACTGCAGAAAAGACCATCCATTGTTCATATGCAAGTTCAAGTTGAAACTGACCAAAATTAGAAGAAGTCCACAAAAGCCAAAGTACAACCTTCAATATATCCCACCTGAATTTAGAGTCCATCTGAAGAATACACTCATTGCATTGAACACTAATGACTGGAGACCAGACAATTTGTGGAATGACATCAAGGACATCATGCATGAAGAAAGCAAGAGGTCATTGAAAAGACAGGAAAGAAAGAAAAGACCAAGATGGATGTCAGAAGAGACTCTGAAACTTGCTCTTGAATGTTGAGCAGCTAAAGCAAAAAGAAGAAAAGATGAAGTAAATGAACTGAACAGAAGATTTCAAAGGGCAGCTCAAGAAGGCAAAGTAAAGTATTATAATGACATGTGCAAAGAGCTGGAGCTAGAAAACCAAAAGATAAGAACACGCTCAGCATTTCTCAAGTGAAAGAACTGAAGAAAAAATTTAAGCCTATAGTTGCAATAGTGAAGGGTTCTATCGGCAAGATACTAAACAACGCAGAAGCATCAAAAGAAGATGTAAGGAATACACAGAGTCGTATACCAAAAAGAACTGGTTGTCGTTCAACCATTTCAAAATGTAGCATATGACCAGGAATCGACAGTACTGAAGAAAGAAGTCCAAGCTGCACTGAAGACATTGGCGGAAAACATGGCTTCAGGAACTGAAGGAATATCAATTGAAATGTTTCAACAAACAGATGCAGTACTGGAAGTGCTCACTCGTCTATGCCAAGAAATTTGGAAGACAGCTTCCTGGCCAACTGACTAGAGGAGATCCATATTTAGGCCTGTTCCCAAAAAAGGTGATCCAACCAAATGTGGAACCTATCGGACAGTATCATTAATATCACACGCAAGCAAAATTTTGTTGAAGATCATTCAAAAGCAGCTGCAGCAGTATATTGACAGGGAACTGCCAGAAATTCAAGCTGGATTCAGAAGAGACATGGAACCAGGGATATCATTGCTAATATCAAATGGATCCTGGCTGAAAGCAGAGAATAGCAGAAGGATGTTTACGTGTGTTTTATTGACTGTGCAAAGGCATTTGACTGTGTGGATCATAACAAACTATGGATAACACTGTGAAGTCTGGGAATTCCAGAACACTTAATTGTGCTCAACAGGAACCTATACATAGATTAAGAGGTAGCCATTTGAACAGAACAAGGGGATACTTCATGGTTTAAAATCAGGAAAGGTGTGTGTCAGGGTCGTATCCTTTCACCATACCTATTCAGTCTGTATGCTGTGCAGATAATCCGAGAAGCTGGACTATATGAAGAAGAATGGGACATCAGGATTGGAGGAAGACTCATTAACAACCTGGGTTATGGAGATGACACAACCTTGCTTGCTGAAAGTGAAGAGGACTTGAAGCACTTACTGATGAAAATCAAAGACCACGATCTTCAGTATGGATTGCACCTCAACATAAAGAAAACAAAAATCCTCACGACTGGACCAATAAGCAACATCCTGATAATTGGAGAAAAGATTGAAATCAAGGATTTCAGTTTACATGGATCCACAATCAACAGCCATGGAAGCATCAGTCAAGAAATCAAAGGACACATTGCATTGGGCAAATCTGCTACAAAGGACCTCTTTAAAGTGCTGAAAAGCAAAGATGCCATCTTGAAGACTAAGGTGCACCTGACCTAAGCCATGGTATTTTCAATTGCATAATATGCATGCGAAAGCTGGACAATGAATAAGGAAGACCAAAGAAGAGTTGACTCCTTTGAATTGTGGTGTTGGCAAAGAATATTGAATATACCATGGACTGCCAAAAGAAAGAACAAATCTGTCTTGCAAGAAGTACACCAGAATGCTCCTTAGAAGCAAGATGGCTATACTTCATCTCACATTCTTTGGACATGTTGCCAGGAAGAATCAGTCCCTGGAGAAGGACATCATGCTTGGTAAAGTGCAGGGTCAGTGGAAAAAGGAAGACCCTCAAAGACATGGATTGAAACAGAGGCTACAACAGTGGGCTAAGCATAACGATGATTGTGAGCATGGTACATAGGGTCTCTATGAGTCGGCAGCTATCAACATTGTTATATTAGTTTTCTATTGCTGTGTAACAAATTATGGCAAAATTTAGTGGTTTAAACCTTCACATATTATCTCACAGGTTCTGTGGGTCAAGGGTCTGGGATGGTCTGACTAGGTTCTTGGCTCAGGATTTTACAGGGCTAAAACCAAGGTCTCCACTCTCATCTGAGGCTGGGAACCTCCTCAGAGCTCATTCAGGTTGTTGGCAGAATTCAGTTCCTTGCAGTTGTAGAACCATGTAAGCTATCAACTGGGTGCCCCTATCATCTACTTGAGGCCTATGCATTTCCTCCCACATGTCCCCTCCACCTTTAAGCCAGAAGTAGATAACTTCTCAGGCATTAAATCCCCCTTGAACTTTGAGTCTCTGACTTCCTTCATCTTTTACCTCTAGACCAAGCCTTAAAGGGCTCTCGTGATTAGAATCAGGGCCTCCTGGATAGTCTCCCTAATTTAAGATCAACGGATTTGAGGCTTTTATTACGTTTGCAAAACCCCTTTACAGCTTCACTTAGATTTGAATTTCACTGAGTACCTGGGAGAAAAGATGTGTATACCAGCGGCTGGAAGTTTTGAGAACCATCTTAGAATTCTGCTTACTGCAATTACTCAGCACAGTTTTCACCCTGGCAAGCACATAATAGCACGTGTTCAAATAAGTCTCAGGAATTTGCCCTTTAAAGTATAGTTAGCCTTGGACTGTTATGGTCAGTTGTACTTTCAAGTGGTCCCATTAAAAGAGCAATGAGTAGGAATCGAGGGACCTGGATTTGAGCCTAGGTACCTGCTCATATTTTATTTGTATTTTAGAGCATAAAATAATAGAGAACATTGTTAAGAACAAGAGAAATGTGTGTGCTTGCAAAATATCCATATTCATTTTAACAATGGAGACACTTTATGAAATAGCCTTAGGAAAAAATATAAAGCATGCTACTCTCTGAGACCTTAGAAAAACTCCTTCACCTCTGGGGAGGCAGATGGTATAAAACAAGGAGTGCTGGTTTTGGAACTAAAGATTGCTAGTTCCACCTTTACTTTTTAAGGGCCTTGTGACTTTGATGAGACGTTGAGGCTCTTTTTGTCTGTTTTCTCCTCTGTTTAAGCAAGTAGGACAGGGGATGATATAAATACTACTTCATAAGGTAGGTTTATGACGATAAGCTGAAGTAAAACTTGTAGGTTTGAAGGCTCAGTGAAGTATACTGCACAGATGTCAGCAAAACCAAAAAACAAACCCACTGCCGTCAAGTCGATTCCGACTCATAATGACCCTATAGGACGGAGTAGAACTGCCCATAGGGTTTCCGAGGAGTACCTCGTGGATTGGAACTGCTGACCTTTTGGTTAGCAGCTGTAGCTCTTAACCACTATGCCACCAGGGTTTCCCAGATGTCAGAGGACAGCAGTTTTTGTATGTGCAGCTGGGATGACTAAAGGATTGTGCAAGACCGGGCAGTGTTTGCGTGGGGTCTGTTGTGATGGGGTCACCATGAGTTGGGGTGAACTCAACTGCTGCTAACAATAACAGAAGGAAGGAAGGAATTCAGATTTGAGTGATTATCCCCAAAGAAGGGCAGTTAAACAGTTCAAGAGGCTAAAACAACACAACACAAGCTCAAGGCTTCTCCATTCAATAGACACTTAGATGAATTGGTGTGTTACAGTCTTTCCAGTATCCACAAACCCCTGTGGAAATCACAAAGAATTGCCTCAATGAAGTTATCCACTGCTGACTTGTTTAATGAGTACTCTTATGTAACTTTCCTAGGTTTATGTTACTATAGAACATAAGTTGCTGATTTACAAATAGAAATTAGTTAACCAACACCCCCCTATTCAACAAACATGTAAAGCAACTCCAAAAAGCAGCTCCCTGATTGAGATAATAACCACATTTTTCTTCCTTTCTGGGAATTCAAGAAAGCTCTTGAGTAGTAATTGATGTAAACGTACCAATAGTGACACTTCATTCATTTGTGTGGCTCTCCTTTTCTACACAGCGTTATACTTTCTCTTGGGAGTATCCTTGTCACTACGGTATGATGCTGTCTCAGGAAAACATTTGTTTTTATTCCCCTCCCTCTCTCATTCTCTCTTTTAGTCGATCAAATGGCAATTTCTCACTGTAGTATCTTTTATTTTTATCTCTGGGGATCATTCATTTTGACTATAAGGTAGTAATTAGTGCCCTGCCTGCTACTGATAGATCCTGCGAAGTCTCGGCTTTAGGACATGAAGATGTTTTCTTCTTATCCAAGCAAGATAAATTCATCACGAGTCTTCGCCTTTGAATGTTAAATTGATTTTCCTTTCCTTTGTGTCTGGAGATTTCATACGCTCTACGAGTTTGAAATGAAAATGAATAGGAAGGGATTTGAAAGTTGGAAGAATTGAATAATTGTATAGGAAAGAAACACAGCCATGTGCCTGCCCCTCTTCCCAAGAGCATCTGCCTGCGTTGCCTGTTGCCCTGTTAAATATCTTTTATCTCTGTCATCCCCAGCAGCCCTTAGATCACCACTCATTGCTGCTCCTACTCTGAGTCTCTCAACACTAGTTATCAGCCATTTTATCGTGAATCTCTGCCCTCAGTTTCCCAGCTTTCTTATCGTTAAAATAAAATGAAGTAAAGTGACAGAAGTTTTCATACTACTAAAAGGAGAGAAACCTTAGTAATGTAACTCTTATCCAGCCAGATCAATCACAGAGTAGGGAGGACCCTGACATGAGTGAGTATCTTGGCTGAGAAAGGAAAAGGAAGGACTTTAGTAGGCTGTAGGGTGGAAACCTGAGTCTCCAGGGTGTGCCATGACCTTGGTACCTTTATCTTGCTCCTTAGATAGTGACCCAAGTCTTGGGGGGTAAGTGTTGACGGGGAAATCCCCATTTTACCTATTAAGCCGCCTTTCTAATTACTTCTGAGGTATAACATTTCAAAAACTGGGTTTTGTGTTGGTTATTCCTGCCTCTGCCTCACACGCAGCCCTGCCACTATGACTTTGTCCAGGCTTGGTGCCTTTTCCTCGGGTGCCACCATTTCATGTCTCTGCTTCCTCAGACAAAATGACTACCTCCTTGTCCTTGGTACCCACTCTATACTTACTCCAGGACCCTCAGACCCTCTGCTTCGCTTTTTCTTCCCAAGGCTCATCATCAAAGGGGTTCTCAAAATCTTTCTGATGCAAAATAGCTGCTAGTTTGTGAGGAGAAGGTCATAGCAGGGTCCTCAAATGGTATGTTGCAGAATTCATTCATGGTTTTCTCCATATCTTATTTTTAATCACATCTAAGAAGGCAGATATTCTCCTGTCGGGGTAATTGACTGGCGTAGAGATTTTTACATTTACCTAGGACTTGACCTGGTGTCAAAGCTTTGGTTGACTTTCAAAGTGAGCAGATTGCTTTTTTCTCCAGCTCTCATATCAAATGCAAGATTTCTATTCTAGGATAAAAAATACAAGCAATGAGAGTTCAAAATTCAAAAGAATGGTTCTGTTAATAAAATCCCAGAACTGTTTCAATGGATATAATTATATTAAATACAGATATATATTTAAAATATATTGTCAGATATGGGGTGAATGCCACAATCCATTTAGTTTTAATATATAAAAGAGCTTCTTAAAATTTTCAGGAACCAGCAAATGTTATAGTTAATAACTTAGGATTTAGTTTGAGAGACCCAAGTTATTTATTTATGTTCGTTTGTTTTAATTTTGTTATGTGTGAGTGCTTGTGTGCCTTTGCATTTTTGAGCCTTGTGACTTTGGATAAATTGATTAATATCTCTGTTCCTCAGTTTCCTTATCTGTAAAATGGTTATAATGCTAAGACCTTCTCTAGATTATTATTCTGATGATCAAAATTGGTACAACTTACAACGTATTTTGCAGTGCTTATTATAAAGCAAGTATTCAATAAATGCTAACTGGCTATTTTTTCATTAATGATCATTGTTAGGGATATATGTGTTATTCTCTCCTCTTGCCCCAGCTAATTTACTAGTTGTGTAAGTTTAAAGATTTTCATAGAAGGTTTTTAAAAAACAGAATTATTTTGGACTTTATTGACCTGTTTTGGATTCAGAAGTCAAAAAAGCAGAAATAAGAGAAAGTGGTGAGGTATGGTTTTTATGGAATTTTATATTCTTGTGCTTTATACTCTCCTGAGATTCTTCTTTTACTGAGTTTTGCGCTTCCATAAAATCAGTAGCATGCAGTTAACTAGAAAACATTGACGAATGACTCTTAGAAGGTAGAATGTAAGCACCACGTGGCCGAAGACAATACTGTGAAGACTATTCACTTGCAAATAGCCAAATGAAGTAGAAAAATACAAGAGTCCAGAGAATGGTTTTTCTAATCTGAGTATGATGCTGGTCTTGGTAATCTTTGGCACCTGAGAGCACAAACATGTAGTCCTAGTGTATGCTTCCGCATGGTCTACAGTCCAGTTTTGTGCTCATGGCCGTTACTATTATTCATATATTTGGTACAGTTTCATTTCATCATTTTCAAAGAACTTTTCAGGCTCCCTATTTCACTGTGGCTTTCTGAAAGCAAAGAGGACTTGAAGCACTTACTGATGAAGATCAAAGGCTACAGTCTTCAATACGGATTCCATCTCAGCATAAAGAAAACAAAAATCCTGACAACTGGAGCAATAAGCAACATCATGATAAATGGAGAAAAAAATGATGTCGTCAAGGATTTCGTTTTACTCAGAATCACGATCCACACCCATGGAAGCAGCAGTCAAGAAATCAAATGATGTTTTTCGTTGGGCAAATCGGCTACAAAAGACCTCTTTAAAATGTTAAAAAACAAAGATGTCACCTTGAGGACTAAGGTATGTCTGACCCAAGCCATGATATTTTCATTTGCCTCATATGCATGTGAAAATTGGACATTGAGCAAGGAAAACCAAAGAAGAATTGATGCCTTTGAATTACAGCATTACGGAAGAATACTGAATATACCATGGACTACCAGAAGAACGAACAGATCTGTCTTAGAAGAAGTACAGCCAGAATGCTCATTGGAAGTAAGGATGGCAAGACTCCATCTCACACGGACTTTGGACATCTTATCAGGAGGGACTAGTCCCTGGAGAAGAATATCATGCTTGATAAAGTAGAGGGTCAGCAAAGAAGAGGAAGACCCTCAATGAGATGGATTGACACAGTGGCTGCAACAATGGGCTGAAGCATAACGATTGTGAGGATGGCACAGGACTGGGCAGTGTTTCCTTCTGTTGTATATAGGGTTACTGTGAGTCAGAAGTGACTCGATGGCACCTAACAACAACAACATTTCACTATAACCATGCGCCATCACTACGTTTTCTGGTTCCCAATCCCAAGATAACACTCATGGTGACTCCCCTGGCTTTCTCGTTAATCTTCAAGGACTCACAAAATGAATCAACGGTTGAGACCAATGAATAGTGCTGAATTGCGTTCCGGGGCAACTCTATACAAATCCAAAATCTTTATCTGTAAAAAAATCGTTATTTTTTCTGTTATTTTTTAATCCGAGTTTCTGTCTAACTTCTACTCTGAAGGACTTGTGAAGATTGAATGTAACCGATGGAATTTGGGGTGAAATATTTCCTGATTGCAATTTAGTACCACATGGTACAGTGGAAGTAACTGCTTACTGTCATCTAAGAAAGGAGCCCTGGTGGTGCAGTGGTTAAAGGGCTCAGCTACTAACTGAAAGATTGAAGGTTCGGACCCACGAGCTGCTCTGTGGGAGAAAGACGTGGCGGTCTGCTTCCATAAGGATTTACAGCCTTGTAAGCACTATGAGGCAGTTCTACTTTTTCCTATAGGGTTGCTGTGAGTTGGAATCAACTCGATGGCAGTGGGTTTTGATATTACCTATGAGTTTATATTCTAGCAAACAAATAATTTAATTATAAATATAATATTTGGGGATCCAAAGCTATAAAGTATTTTAGTGTTCAAAAGGAGAGAAGGATTATAAGTACTTGAAGAGTACTGGGTGTTATTAGGGAAAGGCTTCTGGAAGAAGCAGAACAGCCATTAAAGAAAGCTTAATATTTGACAGGTGGTGATGAACAAAGTGATGAGCATTTGGGTGTTTGGTGATTTCAATATTTTATGTTTTATATATATATGTACACATATATAGAAACCCTGGTGGCATAGTGGTTAAGAGCTATGGCTGCTAACCAAAAGGTCGGCAGTTCAAATCCACCAGGCGCTCCTTAGCAACTCTATGGGGCAGTTCTACTCTGTCCTATATAAGGTCTATATATACATGTATATATGTTGTTAGCGGCTGTCAAGGCAGCTCCCAACTCATGGCAACCCTGGGCACAATAGAACAAAACACTGCCCAGTTCCCACACCATCCCATTGTGGATCAGACCCTTGTGATCCATAGAGCTTTCCAGAAGTAGAACTCCAGGCCCTTCTTCTTTGTTCCTCTTAGGCTGGTAGCTTCACTGAAACCTGTTCAGCATCATAGCGGCACACAAGCCGCCACTGCCAGTTGAGTGGTGGCTGTGCTCGAGAGACATCGGCCAGGAACTGAATCCACTGACCCAGTTGGTAGTTGCCATTGAGTTGATTTCAACTCGTGGTGACCCCAGGTGTTACAGAGCAGAATTACTCCACAGAGTTTTCTCTGCGGTAATCTTAATGGAAGTAGATCTCCGGGCTTTTCTTCCATGGTGCCACTGGTTGGGTCAAACCATCAACCTTTAGGTTAGCAGTCGAGCACAAACTGTGCCACCTAGGGACCTTGAACCACCACTACCCTCATATATATACATGGAGCCCTGGTAGCACAGTGGTTAAGAGCTTGGCTGTTAACCAAAAGGTCAGCAGTTCAAATCCACCACCCGCTCCTTGGAAACCCTATGGGGCAGTTCTACTCTGTCCTGTATGGTTGCTATGAGTCAAAATCAACTCAATGGCAATGGGTTTTTTTTTTGTAAGTCTATATGTTTATGTGTGTATATATATACATACATACATTTATACATATATGTGTATTATACATATACATATGTGTATATGCACACAAATTAAAATGTTAATTCTGAAAATTGTTAAAAATATAAAATGCGTTAAAAATGTAAACAGTACTATCTTGAGATACAAGTGTCCTTTCAATTCTGAGATATGTCTAGTCTTTCTCTGCAAAGATACAGTATTATTGATAAATGTATAGATATCAAGATTTTAATGTGAGCATGAGTTTTGGAGTACCCCAACTGCATGTGTATAGTATATGTCTTCCTGCTGTTCTCATATTATGGGACCACAAAGGTGCCTTTAACAAATATTCTTAAGAATTCTTTATTGTCCTATTAAATTGTGTTCATATATCTGCTTATTTCATTAGAATAAATTATGAAGTAGAATTAATGGATAATAAGGTTAAAGCATTTTAGGTCTTTTGAAATATTTTACAAATATCCCATTCACCACAATAATTTTACACCCTAAACAATGTAGAAATGTATGTGTTCTCTCTTAAGTTCTTAAACTTCCTCTAAAGTAAATGAGAAAATGGTACATTTTTTTAAAACAACTTGTCATGCAAATTAAACTGAAAATTGAAAAGTCAGTAAACAAGTCTGTTGACCAATGCATTTATCCACCAAACTACTATTTTAACCGTTCTGTTGATTAGGTTGCCTTTAAGATGGCCTAACAGGTAGCTTACTTAGATGACATTTGTGTGAATTCTATCATTAGGAATATGGATTTAAATTTGAAAACAAAGGTTAAATCAGCACTGGGGAGTTTGAAAGGATGTGTGAATAAAATGTATATTTTTCAAAGAAAGAAGTGTTACTTAGAACATTCCCTAGTGTAGATTGTACCATTTCAGGAAATTCATGCAGCCAGTCTTCTCATGGTAGTTAAATCAGAGGAAGATATAGAAGTAGAACAGTGTGTAATGTTTACCTTCCCGTGGTACCAGCTAAAATTAAATGCTGGTTCAGCAGCTGCTTCTATTAGAAATGACCACTGTTAGTAACGTTGGAAAAGCTGTCTAGGGATTTAGAAGGTTTGCTTAATGCAAGCAAAAGCCTGTAAGGATGTATTAATATCCTCTTGAACACAGAAGTATGTTATTCACTGACTTACATAGATCTGAAAGAAATTCTGAAGCCAGCTTTTTAGGACACTACTACCAAGCGCTTTAAGAAAATTTAGTGGCAGATGCAACGCTTTTGTTATACCTTTCTTTAGCTATGGGATGAAATTGCAAGTTCCACTGTTAAAAAAAAAAATTTTGAAAATTAGCAGTCTCTGAATTTAGCCATGTAGGAATCTTTTGGAATTTGTTTTATTTTTTAGAGACAATAAATATATTCCTTGGTTCTAGATTTCAAGTACTTTGAATTTGTTAAAAATAAATTTGTCATTATGTAAATGTCACATTTTAATATTTATGATTGTGTGTTCAAATACGAAGAGTTAAAGAACATAATCAAGATCATTAAACATGCTTTCCATGTATTTCTAACAAATGCAGCAGCTTTATTTCCCAGGACGAAAAACGAGCAACCCACACCTGCCCTCTGCCTAAAACGCTAGCATTTGTTTGGAATCAGCTTGTCCTTGTCCTCATACATTTAATAACGTCAAAACTCTCCACTCTGAATAAACGTAGATTTTTTGTAGGGCTACTTCATCATCACTAGCAGAGATTTTGTGCGTATTGTTTTTGTTGCTCTTAAGAAATATAAATAGCATACAAAATACCTCCTAGCTACAAGGAGATAACTCTTTTAAAAAAGGCATTTATTGAGGAAGCAAGAATTGAGCATCTACTCAGTGAGAAGAAATTAGGAAAACAGGAGAGATCATAGAGGAGTAAGATCTGGCCTGTGCTTTAAAGAGCTCACAGGCTAGTTGGGGGAGACAAAAAAAAAATCGTTAATCCCTGTAACTTTCTGTTTCTGATGAGAGTTCTCTTTCTTTCAGAGGGAGAGTCTACAGTTTTAATATGTATTAAAAGCATTATTTACACGTGACAGAAAGTTGTGAAAGACAGTCTTTGAACTCTCACACTGTTCAGGAAGAACTTGGGTTCCCATTTATCTCCCCCTGGCATTTTTCACATCAGCTCAGCAGGCCCGTGTGACTGTGGAGCAGGCAGGGAATCTCCAGGAATGAAACCAACTCTTAGGTTTCCATTTTGAACCGCTGGCCTTTTGGTTAGCCGCCGAGCGCTTTAAGCGCTGTGCCACCAGGGCTCCTTTTTATACCTACAGACAATGATAATTCTAGCACTACTACTAACACTGTTGCTACTATTTATTAAGGTTCTACTGTGTTGCAGGCAATGGGTGCACGCTTCACTCTTTGTTTTGCCTCAAACAACGCTCTGCCGTATACAGTTCTATACCCCGTTTTGAAAAGAGGAAAAGAGACTACAAACAACAACAAAGAAACCAGCCAACCAGTTGCCATTGAGTTGATTCTGACTAATGATGACCCCATGTGTGTCAGAGTAGAACTGTGCTCCTAGGGCTTTCAGTGGCTAATTTTTTAGAGGTAGATCTCCAGGCCTTTCTTTTGCGGTACCTCGGGATGAACAGCACCAACCTTTCAGTTAGCAGCCAAACACTTAGCCATTTTTACCAAGAGAGCTTAAATGGTTTGCCCAAGTCACATAGCTAAGGAGTTTCAGTACCTTTAAAATCTAGGCCTTTCTGATTCTTAGGGCGTGGTCTTCACACTTCTCTGGTCTCCCCCTTCTAAGGATAGTGTCTTAGGACACACATGAATTTCTCTCACACAGTCAATTTCATGCTCTCCACAACATAAGAAGAGACGCCTCTGTGGAGATATGAAATCACAGTGTTTCAGAGCTAGCCGGGGCCTTAACAACCATTGACTGTTAGGATTAAAACAAGCGGGAGCTCTTCCCCACCTCACACTTCATATGCTTTCTTAAAAAATAATATTGATTTTTATAAAATAGGGGCTCTGGTGAGGAACAAAGAACTTAGAATGAAATGCCATCTTTACTCTTGTTTCAGTTGGTTTTTGTTTAGCCATCCCTGGTGGGGACTTCTGGTCCCATGCCTTCTTCTAGAATTCTCCCAAGTTAGCTTAAACCCAGTGCCATCGAGTCGATTCCGCCGAGTTAGCTTATAGGAGGCCAATTAGCTTAATTTCTTTTGTTCTGTTACTGGCGTATCAGGAACCTGAGCTCAAATTCGAAGTGAGTATGCTGAATACTTCTATTTTAGCAACAAGCCCTTAAGTTTTCACATATATGTGATCTCAGAATTACTACTGTCTTTCTGATCCTTACCCCACCTTGTTCTAGGAAAAATTAGTGAGCCTCAGGAGCCCTGGGTGGCACAGACAGTCAAGAACTTGGCTACTAACTGAAAGGCTGGTGGTCCGAACCCACTCAGAGGCACCTGGGAAGAAAGACTTCACAGCCTGCTTCTGAAAAGTCACAGCCTTGAAAACCCGGCAGAAGAATTTTACTCAGCACGCATGGGGTCAACATGAGTCACGGTCAACTCAGGGGTAACTGGTTTAGTTTTGGTGTTAATGAGCTCATGAGTGATGAGGAGCCCTAGTGGCACAGTGGTTAAGAGCTTGGCTGCTAACCAAAAGGTGGGCAGTTTGAATCCACCAGCTGCTCCTTGGAAACACTGTGGAGTAGGTCTATAGGGTCGCTATGAGTGGGAATCAACCAGACAGCAGTGGGTTTATGGGGGATGAGAATCAGGGCACAGGAGCTCATTTAGCATCTGACTTGAGAGTGCTGGTTGCTATTTTATTGCAGTCAGAATATGCAATTTTCTATCCATGCTTTATTTGATATTTATTTGCTAGTGTTCACTGCTTGATTTTTTGGCCAGGGATATTGGCAGTTTAGATATTCTATCTTAATTCTCTGGTTTTATTACTTGGAATGATAGAAGAAAGCAAAGATTACTTGGATAAATATATACATATTATGTTATAGCATCCTGGTCGACATATTAAACATACGGAAATGTAGATAATAAGTGCAGTAGGGACTCAGAAGAAATTCGTACTGCAGTCTTTAACGTTAGGGGGTTGAAGTGTTCACGGAAGATTTACAGAGCAGAAAAGGCTTGCACTGAAGCGGAGTAGATTAGGGAATAATTGTGTGTGTGAGGTACTCATGTGGATGAAAAATGCCATGGGTACAAGTTTCTGCTATGATAGCAGTTAATGAGATTTTTTGCCTTGTGAGTAGAAGTGCCTACTTTGAGTGGTTTAGGCCAAAAAGTTGGGCTTCTTTAGACATGAGTAAGAGAGAAGGAGGACTTTAACCCAGGAACCAACTATTTGTGCTTTACTGAACTAAAAGATGGAAACCCTGGTGGCATAGTGGTTAAGAGCTATGGCTGCTAAACAACAGGTAATCAGTTCAAATCCACCAGGCGCTCCTTGGAAACCCTATGGGGCAGTTCTACTCTGTCCTATGGGGTCACTATGAGTCGGCATCAACTCGACAGCAACCGGTTTGGTTTTTTGGTGGACTAAAATATAAATGATGATTTCATTTTCAGAGCTCATCTGCTAACCAAAAAGTTGTCAGTTCAAATCTACCGGGTGCTCCTTGGAAATCCTAGGGGGCAGTTCTACTCTGTCCTATAGGGTTGCTATGAGTCGGAATGACTCAGTGGCAATGGGTTTTATGGGGTATAGATTGCTGCATTTAAATCCAGACTCCACCCCTTAGCTGTCAAACCTGGATCAGGTTCCGTAATCTCTTGATGCCTTTGTCTTCACTTTGGGAAACAGAAATAATAATAGCTATTTCACAAGATTTCTGTAAGTATGAACTAAATTAAAAATGTAAATTACTTGGAATAGTGTCTGACACAATGTAAGCCCCTAAAATATAATAATCTTTTTTTTTTTTAGCTTTTATTTTTGTTGTTGCTGCTGTCCTAATTACTGTCATTATAGTCCATGTATCCTGAATGCCTTTCCTATTAGACCTGTAACATTCCAGGTAACATAGATGTTAAAAGAAGCACAAACTACTCAATGCAATATCAGTGCCTTCATGACTAAACCACCCCCACCAAAGAAAAAAAGGATAATTAAAATAATTGTGTGCCTAATATACTCCAGATAATCATTTTATATACCTTATCTCAGTTTCTTTTTCATGATTCAGTGATGTGGGCCCTGAATTATACCTATTTTTAGATGAGGAAACCAGACCCCACGGCTGAGATTAGGGAGCAGAATAATTCAGGTATTAGCCGGCAGCGGGCAATTGGGAAGTGGAAACTCTGCCATTCAAATGACAAACTCTGGCATTTAGAAGGTATACTGGATTTCCTCAACCGCTTATTCATGCGACAACTATTTTGCACACCTACTATGTGCCAGGTACTGTTTTAGCTGCGTGGAATGGTGAACCAAGCACAGCAAATACATGCTCTCATAAAGCTATAGTTCTAGAGGAAAAACAGGTAGAAAACAACAAACAGAAATACAATGATCAAACAAAAATAACATGATGAGTGTTCTTTGTATCCCTCGAGGGTTTGTTTCATTTCCTCTCTGTATCAATGGGGTTGCATTTAGAGATGACTGGCCATCCTATTCTGGCTTTGACATGCCCTGGATGAAGTCCTCTGCCTTTCATATCTCTCAAGTGCCTTTCCTTGAAGGGTGAGGAGGAAGGAACACACACACCCTGCTTCATGAAGGCAATAAGAAGTGGCAGAAGGAAGATGTTAAGTTCCTCTTTTAGTCACCACAAAGGAGAAATAATCTTTGTTTTCTGGACCTGCTGAAATTTTGTCTGTCTGAAGTGAACACTTGATTTGTACCATCAATTTCCTGGCAATAATGACTTTTTAATAAACAAACTGCATACATGGAGGATGGTGTCTGAATTTAAATTGGAGCACTTTGTTAATATTTAATATGAAATACTTATAAACGCTACTGAATAATAGGGAAGTTAACAAGAAAGTACTTTCTGACTTATACTAAAAAAATATCTGCACTGCGGAGAAAATTTTGAGTTGTAGTATGAGAACAACAATTTGAAGATTTTTCAAATTCTGAGAAATACACATATTTTCTCTCTCATTTTTGTCTTGTGAATGCTCATAACTGTCAATCATGAGCTAAAATACACACACACACTCTCTGTCCCTCAGCTTCCAAAACATGTAGGCTTAAAGGTAAACAAAGACAACAGAGGTGCATTAGCCATTGGCAACCCTAATGGAGCACAGTACTACTCAGACACACATGGAGGTGAGGGGTCACCAGGAGTCAGAATTGACTCCATGGCACCTGGTCTGGTTTCTTGTTGTTGTTTTGGCTTTGTGCAGGATTAAGGGACCTGTCGGGCATGGTAAAGCTTACAAAGAACTCTGCCTGCAGGAGCAAGAGGAGGGGAATGACGAGGAATGCTACTGGAACCAAGTGAGAGCAGTTACTGTAGAAATGGCCCCCCCTTAGGAGCTAGGCCATAGGTAGAGTAACAGCACCTCGCCACATTGTCTGAACCCAGTCATAAACCAGTTGGGGCACCAAGCAGAAAGGAGAAGGAGAGAGGATGGATTTAAGAGGGCACGGGAAGAATAAGAGCCCATACAGTTTCTTTTTCCTCCAAATGAAGTACAGAAATAAAAGCTTACTTTTCAATTCCTTAATGTTTTATTAAATTATGTGTATTTTGAACTTAATTGGAAAAAAAAATATTCCCCTTAATCGAAAACTGTGAATCAATTCACTGTCTAGTAGTATGAGACTATGTTCTCAATTTTGTCTTTGGAATTCAAAAATTCCCTAAGGGCTTGAGAAATCCATGGAAAAGGGATAAGTTTTTCAACAGTATTAATGGTCAATTCTTGATTTTCTGTTTATAGCAAATATCCAGGATTTTGCTTGTTTTCTCTTTGGGGGATTCACAGGCACTCAGCACACTGCCTTTAGCTTAGTATAGATTTTATTGCTGGTTTTTTAAATCTAGCATATGATCGTCAAAGAGCATGCTGGGATATGAGCAATGGATATTCTGGGATTTTCAGCTTTGATAATGACCTTGACTATATCGATAAGCAGCAGAAAAGCCTGAGCAGATGCTATGATTGTATAGAATCCTGAGGCCAAATTCCACCTCAGTGCAGTAGAGACGGATTTTATAGGTAAACCTAAAAACACTGCATAAGTGAAAAACATACTGAGAAAACATAAACCTCACAATTAATCTGAAAGATATTAATGGTCATCTAGCAATTAGACATTCATGAAAATAGCTTGCCTAATTAACGCTAATATTATTGTTGTAATAATAAACCAAATCTTGAATTTTCTTTTCTTACTATTTAAAGTATGTTGGTATCTGTTACCTCCATTAATATCAACAACTTTAACCATTTCTGTTCACACAGTGGAAACCCTGGTGATGTAGTGGCTAAGAGAAATATGATGAGAAACAAATGGGATAATGTAAACCAAGTTATTTATAAGCCCACAGCTTATAAATCTCACCATATTTTAAAAAACTCATTTATAAATCTCACCATATTTCAAAAGGTCTGCAGTTGGAATCCACCAGGCACTCCTTGGAAATCCTGTAGGGCAGTTCTGCTCTGTCCTTTAGGGTCACTATGAGTTGGAATCAACTCGACCACAGTGAGTTTTTTTTTGTTGTTGTTGTTCATGCAGTGTTTAATTTCTGTAGCTTTCTTTGCAACTAACTGTACTGAGTATTTAAGAATAATGTTTGGATAATATCTGTGGGCTTATAAATAACTTTGTTTACATTATCCCATTTGTTTCTCACCATGTTTCTGTTTTGTGGTGGAACTGGCAATTTGAAACACCTCATATAGGTGCAGAAAACAAATCTCAGTAGCTAGGTGTCTAGCTTGTCTCATGTAGCTAAAACAAATGTTTTGGGACCGAAACAGGTCCTCTGGCTAAGACTGTCTCCCTTTTCATTGTAGAACACAACTCTCTGTATCCTGTTCATGTACCGTGAGCCTCTAGGGTTCTAAATCCATTCATTGCTTTACTGGTGAAAACCAAAGTGCCTTTCTCAAGACCATGCAAATAATTAATGGTTATGGATGTAGCCTAGGTCTGTATCTCTCTCCCCCACTTAACATCCCCTTTCAACATAAAATATAATGAAATGTGTTAAAATGAAAATCATATTAAGCCAATAATAGACATTGATTAAAGTTTATTTAATATACCACTTGCAAATTGGAGTCACATTTCAACTAGAGAGTTAAAAATGTTCCAAAGATAAGAGAACCTCGAAACACTCTGAAGCCAGATCTTATCAGCATTGCCATGGAATAAAATGTCGGAACAGAACTCATGAACAAATTTGTCCTCAGAAAGGATTTTCATACAGCATTGTCTTGAAGAACAGTGAAAATAATTACTGGCTTACCCTAAACATAGTTCCCAGTCTGACCCTTGGGTTCTGTTTCCCGAAACTAACTGAATTCTTCAAAATAGCCAATGCCCAAGGCAAAACGATCTTACTACTTTGTCAGGACCCTTGTTTGACTCAAAAGTGGCTTTTAGGAACGAGTTTTTTCAAGGCTCAAGGTTCAAAAGGACACCGAAGGGCAAATGGCCTGAGTGGGTCATCCCAACTCCAGGGACCCAGAAATCTGGAATCGGGGAGAAGTAAAATGGTGTCTCAAATGTTAGAATGGAGATACAGTGTATGTACTGTTTAACATCTTCACCTCCTATTTTATAATTATAATTACAGTATTGATCATATAAGAGTGCCTCAAATGTTTAATTAGCAAAGTATGTATACTCTGTTATATACATTGCCAATTCTGAGGATCAGGAAGCTTTAAGTAACTTGCCTAAGAAGACACTGCCAGTACAGGGCAAGCCTGGATCAAAAGCTGTGACCTTCCTGCTACCTCATGCTGGCCTCTCATACATTTAGCTAAGCATTTTTGATACAGTAGTACCATATATAACTTCTTTACTCCACTTTACCTTTCAAGGCCCTGGGCAGATCTCCACGCAGCTCCTTCCACCCTGATTTTCTTTGTGTCCACCTGTTCCTCCTTAGTTCCTCTACACCTAGAGCAGCTCCCAACCGTTGGTCTCCAAGGTCAGAAGAATCAATCTAGGTCATGAAGCTGAGGAATGTCAGTTGGCTTTGGAGAAGAAAAACCTGGCCTATAAAAAAATCTACCAACCAACCTAACAAACCAACATAGAGGTCTAAGACAGTAAGTGGGTGAAAATACAAGCCACAGAGTGAGAGAAAATGTTTTCTATGTACATATCCAACAAATAGCCCGAGTGAAGAATATATTAAAAACTGTACAGATCACTAAGTAAAAGAGAGCCAGATAGAAAAATGAGAAAAGATTTGAATGGTCACTTCAAAAGAGAAGATAGTTAAATGGCTAAGAAATATATGAGAAAACATTCTATTGAATTAATCTTCAGAGAAATGCAAATTGAAAGCACAAGATATCACTACATATGCACCAGAATGGCTGAGGTGAAAAGACACACAATGCCGTTGGTGAAAAAGGATCAATTCAAATTCTTATAGTAAAATACCTTGGAAACAGTTTAGCTCAAAATATACATAACTTACGGTCTAGGAATTTTATTTCTAGGCCTGTACTGAAAAGAAATGTGTTCATACGTTCAACAAAAGAAATGGAGATGGATGTATTAGCTCAAAACTAGAAACAACTCAAATGTTCACTAAAATAGAATGTGTAAATAAATTTGGATATATTTATGCAATAAACAGGTATACAGCAATGAGAATAAATAAAGCATAATCACGTGCAGCAACCTGGATGCATCTTACACATTGTTGAGAGAAAGAAGCCAGATATAAAAGCACATATGGAATATATGCATATAGACAAATAATCTGAAACCAAAACCAAACCCAGTGCCGTGGAGTCGATTCCAACTCACAGCGACCCTATAGGACAGAGTAGAACTGCCCCATAGAGTTTCCAAGGAGCACCTGGTGGATTCAAACTGCCGACCCATTGGTTAGCAGCTGTAACACTTAACCACTACACCACCAGGGTTTCCAGACAAATAATAAACAAAGTTAATATATGGCCTTGGAAGACACCACGCTGCTTACTTACTCTTGTTAAAACAAAAATCATATTAAGCCAATATTATAAATTGATTGACATTTATTTAATACATGCTACAGTCAAAAATGTTCCAAAGAAGAAAAGTCTTTCAAAGATTTTTATACCCAGCTTATTGTGATAGTGTCTACATAGTACCTTGTGGATGCACAACATTTTCTTGAAGAATAATGCAGGTAATTACTGCTTTACCCTAAGATAGAGCTACTAGTCTGACCTTTGGAGTTTGTGTTGAAACTACACATAGATAATTCTTTTAAAAGAGCACAATGCCTAAGGAAAAACACTCTTTACAGTTTAACCTGGTCCATTGATTGACTTCAAGGTGACTTTTAGAAACCAGTTTTCTCAAGGCTCAAGGTTCAAATAACACCTCAGGATGAAAGCTTGGGTGGGTCATCTAATCTCCATGGAGTCCAGAAGTCTGGATTTCATGAGAATTAAAAACTCCATCTGTCACCCTTAGTGGAGGTAGAGGTGAGATGGAGGGAGAGGAGAGCGTGAGGGGACTTCGGGGTTCTTCTGAAGTTCTGTTTCTTGATCTGATGTTAGTTGACCACACATATTTAACTTTTGAGTGTTTACTGAATTATACCTTTATAATTTGTGTACTTTTCTGTTGTGTGCTGTGATTCAATAGGAAACGTACTTTAAAATAATTCCTGAATTCTGTTTTCTGGAAGTCATGGGAGTTGTCTGTTTGCCAGTGATAACCTCACTGATTTACCTTTTATTTTTAAACATGAAATTCAGCTCAATCTTATTTCGTATAAGGTTGACACAAATTAACATTAACAGAGTTGAGAAATGATGACAATAATCAAATTTTTTAATTAGCCTTTATCTTAATGAGAGCTTAGACTATAGATATATGTAAGTCTTTCAATATTTACTGAACACCTAATTTGTGTGGACTATCGCACCATATTAAAAAACAAAAGCCCCCCGCCCCAGCATTTTTAAAGAGTCAAAAATGCTTTGCAATTAGCAGAACAATAAAGGGACTTGAAATGATTCCCCTGGTAGTTCATCAAACATTCAAATATCCAAATGATGAGCAAGGCAGGAAAACTCCTGGGGCCATGAGTCATGGCTCCATCATTGGACTTGGCCTTGGTGGATTCCTTAGGAGGGGATTTCTTCTCTCAGGCACAGCCAAAGACCAATAAACGGGAGGACCACACTTATTAGGATTCTAGAACTTAGCGTATTACCATCGAACGACTAAAGTCTGAATTTGTATTGATCTATTTTTTTTTTTCCTAACCCATTAGTTGTACTAAATTACTCAAGTTGTTAGCCACGCTTCAGTTCAGCTCAACGTCCTGCACCCTGAGTCCCATCAGTCTTCACATCCTGCTGGCTCTACGAATTCAAAACAGCTGCTGCCTTAAGTTGATTTCCAGCAAGCATCACTTTTGTTACCTGGATTATTGCAGTAGGCTATTAATTTGACTCCCTGGTTTTTCTGCTGCCCCTTTTAGCCTATTCTCAACTCCTCAGCCAGAAAGTTTCCGATAACAGATTTGAGATAATATCATTTCTGTGCTCACAGTTCTCCAGTGGCTTCCCATTACACTTAGAATTAAATCCAGTGTTCTTTTCATGGCCTCCATAAAAGCTAGAACATAATTTTTTATATGGTACCATACAGCACAGAGAAGGGGTAAATTCATTATAACAGAGACACAGAAGAGTCTAAGAAGGCATCACGGAGAAATGATAAACCATGAAGATTAAGATTTTAGAGATGAATAGAAATGATAAACCATGAAGATTAAGACGTTCACCAGGAGACAGGGTGGAAAGAAGTACTTAGAACTGTGTGCGCCAAGGCAGAGAAAAGCAGTATCTTGCCCTTTTCCTCACATTGAGGCAGCTTCTTTCTGCCACCTCTGACTTGACGCGATCCTCCCCCTCTTCACCTTAGTCTGCTGAAAGTTACAAGCGCTGGAAAATTATCTCATTTATCACACTTTATGTTCCACCAAGCAGAAACATCCGCTAGAAGTAAATCAACCTTATGTTCCAATTCAAACAATTCAAATTAAGGTGGGAATAACTCCTAGTCAGGGATATTTGCCTCTAAAAAGGCAAGATTTTTTAATCAAAGGAACTCTCATCTGATGGATCGGGCTTAAGAACATGAAGAATTGTTTGATAATGTCTCTATTTCCTAGGCCTTCTCTGAAATCTGTCCACCTAGAACAAGATGGTGGATTAAAATGGCATCTGAATGATGATTAAAATGTAATTTAGTACGGACCTTGTTTTTAAAATGTTTGTTTTACTCTGTTTTTCATCTTTTAATTATCTGTTTAAGACTATGAAAGTATAGGCTACATGGAATAATAAACATTTTCTTAAAAAATGAACAGAAATTTAAATGGTATTCCTTCTTTGTAAAGTTATATAGATTATCTTTTGAGAAGACTTTGGATGCTAGGGAAGAACTACTGAAATAAAGACAGTTATTCTGCTGTTATGAATAATTTCCCATGTTAGTTTTGATTTGCATGAAAAAAGAAGAGAACCAACTTCATCAATAGCGCTACTGTAAATCAAAAATATATATGGTCATAAAATGGGACCCTGGTGGAGCAGTGACTAAGAGCTCAGGCTGCTAACCAAAAGGTCAGAAGTTTGAATCCACCAGCCGCTCCTTGGAAACCCTACGAGGCAGTTCTATTCTGTTGTATAAGGTCGCTATATGAGCTGAAATCAACTCAACGGCAACAGGCTTGTTTTTTCTTTTTTGGTCATAAAATATCATCGATGCTGAATAATGATGATACTTGATCTGCGCCATCATCATTGTATGAAGAGCTTTAAACATCATAATCAATAGGCTTTCAAAGAATTATTAAGGCTCCTGTAAGACAATAACACCAAAATTTCTCAAGCAAGAATTATTTCCTATGTGGATTGTGTTTCATATTTTTATTGAATTAGTAATGCTTTTGGCCACAGGGGTTTCACAGTTCTGAACTTAATTTTAGTAAACCTGTTTAACATACTCTCTAGAGCATGTTCGGTATTTGATTGCAATTTTCTGCTGTGCTTTGTGATAGTGAATAATCGCTCAATACTAAGGATAACTGTAGCAGAAGCGCTTACTGATTACAACCTTGTTCTCTGTGCTCCTCACTATCTGCGAAGCCGGCTAAGGCTGTATGAACCCTGCCATACCTCCTTGGTCAGTGCCACTGTTTTCTCCTCCTGGCAGGTCGAATGCATTTGAGGTGCTGGCTCTGGATGGGATCAGCACTGGGATTCTTCAGTTCTATACAGCCCAGGAGAATGCTGACTGGCTGAGAGCAGTATCGGCCAATATCAGTGATCTGACGCTTCAAAATGTAAGCAGACAGATTTTCCACCACTTAAGCTTTTGTTTTTTCATATGTGAAAAAGAATTTGCATCTTTATTATTTATGATTAACCGAAAAGCAATTGGTTACAATAGAAAGACAGAAGAGTGTACACTTGGTTCAACGTATCTATCCTCTGAATAAAAAGAGTTAAAAATTAAATCACTTTAATGTTTCCAAATACGAGGGTACAGGCTAACTCAGACATTTGCATACTTGGCAGCTAGTGTTTGCTCTCTTGCTTTCCACTGCCCCCCCCACCACACACAAAATATTTGTGAGTATATATTTTATACATATTTTATCCAGATACATTGATGTCATGCTGTATTTTTATTTAGAGATGTCTAATTGGGTTAAAGAATGTCATTCTCCTGAATTATGAAAATCTATGAAATAAAGATCTATAACCAAAAACACTACTTCTGAAATTTTCACTGCAGGAATACAGGAAAGAAAAAATACTGTGTTTTCTTGAGTAAACTGTTTTGATGTTCAAAGTCAAAAGAAAATAATAAAAAGAAAGAACGAACGAAAGGAGATGGGTGCATGGAGTAAAATCTCAGTAGTGTATAAAGCTTGCTAAAGCAACAAATGTGTTGGCTCAGACAGAATGTTGGCAGTGAATCGACTGATCTCAGCTATGGGAGGCTCAGGCAAGGGCTACCCCTTAGCCAAAGTTGGCTTTTGACTATTTTTCTTGTTCTCATTCCTTCCCAGTATTTGCCCAACCTTTGCATCCCTACCCCTGCTTCTGTTTCAGTGACCAGTCTATGATTGGAAGAGCTTGGGACAAGGGGGCCCTTGACATCACACTGTGCAGCTAGCCAGGCAGGAATTCGTTCTGCAGTAGAACCCTGCTGTTCATGCCACATCCCTCTACCCCGCTTCTTCCTCATACGTACATTGTTCCCGATAGCCGCTAAACAGAGGTTGACTGAATAAAATAAAATATTTGGGGAAGTAGCGATTTGTTAGGTTTCTGTTCTATAGACCCTCAGAAGCTTTCTTTCTTCAGTTATGTGAGAAAGCACCAGATCTTCTCTTAAGATTTCAGGTCTCAAATTTGACATTTTGAATTCCAAGGTATCTGGATGGATAGAAGGAAGAAATTGACATTTGCAAAAACGCACATGACAAGAGCCCTTCAGTTCTAGGTGATTTTCACACCTTGTGTACGAGGCAGAACAGAGAGTTGGAAACCTGCAGACAGTTTAAGACCGGAAATGTGGATTTGTAACCAAGTTTCTCCACTTACCAACTGTGCAGTCTTAGGCACGCTGCTTTTCTGGGCCCCTGTTTCATCACCAGTAAAATTTTTGAAAATAATATTGACCTCACAGGGTCGTTAGGAGAATTAAATAAAGGAACAAATGTGAAATGTGATCATTATAATTTCCTAAAATTATGTAAAGCAGAACTCATTCTCCCTGGTTTTCTCAGATACTGAAATTTAAGCATCTGCCATCCTAGAACTTTACTTACATAAAATGTTGATATTCTAAAAAGAATAACTTAAATATGCTAACATAGGCTTTTCCTCTTGAGAGAATTGCTGTCATAAGTTTGTACTTACTCTGGCTTGCTTTTCATATCAGAAATACATCATAAAAGAAACTTTGTTCCCAGGGACACTTGTGCTGTTAATTAATTTCAGCTGCCAATTAGGTTAAAAAATGATGGCGTTAATATGCTTGTCATACTGACTCCTTTCTACCATCTCTCTGCAGATGAAAATGGCAAATAAATGCTGTTCTCCTTGTGACCAGGTAGGATTTGTGTTTTCCACGTTGGTAAAATAACAAACCTCCAAACGTAGCCTCTTCTTGTTTTGGGAAATTTGATTTGGAAATTTTTGATGAGGGTACATTTGCACGAATCAGACTGAAATTGGAGTTGATGCCTCAATGTTAACTCTGTAAGACGATTCATTGGCAGTGGAAATAGTGTAAGGAAAACAGTCCACATCTCGTGTTCGCCATGTTATAAATCATTTATTCATTGGCAGTGACTTTTTGTAAGGAAACACGATTAAAACAGTAAAACATATATAATTATTTAAAAGTCAGGAGGATTTACGATGGAGACACATCTGTATCGTTTGGATATAATCCTAAGCATCATGTAATTTTCTCAGATAACTTTTTATTTGAGAAGCTTCACTCTTTGTAGGCCTGTGAACCAAGTTAGCTTTTGCAGGTGGGTAGGATTCTGTCAAAAACTAACTTGGTTCACAGGCCTACGAAGAGTGAAGCTTGGAATCGACTTGACGGCACTGGGTTGGGTTTTAGGATTCTGTCCTCCCCAAAGGCAGTTTGTTCGTGGTGAGACCTGTGTTCTTACATTGGCCTAGATTCTTTAATGTAGCCACCTGTCCAGCAACTATTGGCTTACTCCTTTTAAGAGCAAATGTTAAGTTTTAATATGCCTGATTTTCTGATTCAAAGACTGTTCAAAAACTAGGCCCATAAGTACTCTATTATATATTATAATCAAGCAGCTTGATGTTCAGGTAAATAGGCTTTGAAACTACTATGCCATTCTTCTGCCAGCTTTTTAATAGAAAGTCATAGTTTACGCTGTAATCACCGGCTTTTTTATATAGAACTGAGATAAATGTATTCAATTTGCTTTAAATAGTGCTTATGAAAACTCTTCAAATAATGTTTGAATTCAAAAGTCAAATTCAAATTTAAGGAAATCTGTACCAATTAAATGTTTACTGAAAATATACGAAATTAAGGTCTATTTTAAATTAAGCCCTTCTAGTCAACATTTTGGAAACCCTGGTGGTATAGTGGCTAAGAGCTACGGCTGCTAACCAAAAGGTTGGCAGTTCGAATCCATCAAGCGCTCCTTGGAAGCCCTATGGGGCAGTTCTACTCTGTCCTATAGGGCCACAAGAGTCAGAATCAACTTGACGGCAGTGGGTTTTAGTCAGCACTTTTTAAATTACAAAAAAAGAAAGAAAGAAACCAAACCCATTGTGGTATAGAGTCAGATGCTGACTCATGGCGACCCGATAGGACAGAGTAGAACTACCCCGTAGAGTTTCCAAGGCTGTAGATCTTTGTGGAAGCCAACTGCAGCACCTTTTCTCCCGTGGAGAGGCTGATGGGTTCGAACGGCCGACCTTTCAGTTAGCAGCCTAGTGCTTGACCACAAAAAGCTCAGCAAAATCCTTCTAAAAGTAACTGTGATTTCTTGCATTATTTCTCTAAATTTGTGATCAACTACTTCTGTTTTCCATAGCTAAATGAAGGAGGTGCTTAGCTACTTTTCGAGGACTCTTTCCATAAACATGCGTCACTTAATGCAGGATTTATTTCCTATTCCATAACTGAATACAGAAGGTAGTATTCCCCTGATTCATCCGGTGTTTTTAAAACAAACGTTTTCACAGACTTTCCTCCTAAACACACAACCTCCCCACGGTCCACAGACCAGGCGTGACTTGTCTCTTGACTCCTTTAGCAAGGCTGATGGGAGAGTGCTCAATGTTGTGCTTTTGTCTCCAAGAAAAAATTAACCTTAGCACAGTACAAATGAGTAAAATAGCCCATAGTATTATTTTTTATTGTAAATCAGATTCTCTTCTGAGATGACAGGAGAGTGGCAGTCCTAGGTGAGATTCTAAGTGTTTGCCTCTGCCTGCTTCTTGCCTGCCCTACGAGATTATTTTGACTATAAATACAGATAATTCATGTTAAATGGTTTGGAAACAGTTAAATAGGATACAGACACGAGAGATCATTATGCTGAATGTGCAGCTTTCAGAACACTTGAAATTAGCGTATTTCATGTAATAGTTTGGATTTTTGTGGGTATACTTGTAATTATTTGGCTCGTTAGAAAGAGCAGTAATCTGGAAATCAAAACATGTTTTGTTCCACTTTTGAAATTTAACTCCTCTTTATCATTGAATTACGAGAAAGAGTAATGAAATCAAGTTCAAAGAAACTTGAATTATCTGAAACACCAAACCTCCAACACAGAGAATTTAAGTTCAAAGACATCAGAGGCACTGGGACAATCTTGTTTTATGTGAAATTTTGTCACATATTAAAATTCGTTTAGGTGTTATGAGTCTTAGTGGCCATATTTGAAAAATCTTAGTTAAAACCAGATTCTAATCCCCAACTGAGCCATCTGCTGATGTACAAACTACCGTCTGAGCCTCGGCTTCTTCACCTGTAAAACAGGGAAACTGTGCTGGGGCTTTTTCTATCATAAATTTTCTATGCAATTTTGAGTTAAAAACTCAGCTGGTAGTCAAAAAGTCGGCAGTTCAAATCCACCAGCAGCACCTTGGAAACCCTGTTGGGCAGCTCTCCTCTGTCCTACAGGGTCACTATGAGTCAGAATCGACTCGACGGCAATGGGTTTGGTTTTTTGGGTTTTAGTGGGCTTGCATTAGTTTGGGGAGAAATATTAGAGATGAAATTTGCCATGTAGGATTATTAAAGAGCTAACCTCTACCGTATCGTGGTGTGTTTTATGAGATGCTTATTTCACATTTTCTCCAAAAATTACACATTTTGTATACTTTACAGGCATTTAGCTTTATGACTACGTTTCACCAAAAGGCACTATTTATCTCCATAAAATTTTGTGGACTTAAAATATTCGATGCCCCTGAACAAACAGAAAAGATCTATTTTAAAAATAATTTCTTAGTAAGTTGACTTTTCAAAATATACTTAACAGGCCTTCAAAAAGCACTTTTTGTTTTTTTTTAATCCATAATTATAAAACACTGATTTGGAACTAAGCTCAGATTTTCCAGGGTGCTCCATTGACCCTTTGGGCAGATCTCTTGTGGCCAGATGAAGATATGATACATTGGTACATTTTAACTTAGAAATTTGATATGAACCCTCAGAATTAGCATCTGCCCTTCCCTGCATTATTTGCTGTTCTTTAAAATACATAAATTTTGCTTGCACTGCAGCCAGTGCTAGAATCTCAGCCACATTTTGGCATCGAATAAATACCCTGCGATTTTTGTATAATATCAATGGGGCTTCAGATAACCCACTGAATAACAGATAGAGGAGACTTCCCTATGTACCTTAACTGGTTTCAGTTAAAGCTTACTGCCAGTGTTCAGGAACCGTATAAATGGGAACTCGTTGCATCATGACTGTACGAATGCTGTCTCCATGGAGGCACGCTGCTGGGGGGCCATCAAAAGCTGGAGGCATTTAAAGACCCTTAATGACATGGGAAAATACTTACATACTCATGTATACTATGTAAAGACAAGTGAAAAATAGGATATAACATTATAGGGTGACTGTGTATACATGTGTGACATACAGGAAGTCCCCAACTTACAATGTATTTGAGTTACAATGAACCACAGCACTTATGACTGTATGTTTTGGGGTTTTGGGGGTACATTTTATCATTAAAAATATGTACTACAGACAATGTTAAAATATATCTGTAAGTTTATATGGAATGTTTCCAACCCCAAAGACAAAGATCACGTTTATAAAGATACTGATAATAAAAGGCAGTAACAATTAAAACTTAAAAAAAAAATGAGGTATTCAAATTACATCAGAACTGACTCGTGATGGAGTCATCAGAACAGAACTGCATCATGAATCGGGAGCTACCTTATATACAGATTTAAATGGAATACACCAGAATGTCAAAATGTACAGATAATGTATTTATGATCTCTGGGCTACAAGGTTATTGATGATTTATTTTCTTTACATTTTTCTCTATTTTTCAAGTTCTTTACAACTAGAAATAATCTGAGGGTGAAATGACTTATTTTAAAGTTAGAGGAGTACGAAAATATCTGCAGCAGAGGACAAGATGGTTAGGAAGTTTGAAAGGATTTTTACAAGAATAACAGGTTACTGCCAATTTTATTTAATTAACTTTGACAAATATGAGATTACTTATAAATATAAGTAATTTTATATTGGTCTGCGACTTTTCTAGTTCCTTCCACAGGCTCCTGTCTCTAAGACCTCTGGCTAATTTTAACAGATTTAGCTGTGGATTAGCATTGTCTCCTTGTTTGACCTTTGTGTAGCTGTCTAGAGATTTGCTGCCTGAAACGTAGACATCTTCCCTTGGCTGTTAAGCACACCCTCCCTTCTTTCCCCTGCACAGCACAAGTTAGTACCAACACGAAGCAGTCTTCAAGAGATAAATACAAGCTAGTTTCCCCGATTGCATAAGTTAATAATAATAAAGTATATTCTACTTACAGCTAAGAGGGTTTAAGGCAACTTAAACATAGATCACTAAATTAAATAGAGTCTATGCGTGGGGGACTCCCTAGCAAACAGACACTAGAAAAAGGAGGAAATCACTCTGGAAGAGAGCACTGTGTTCAGAGTCAAAATTCTTTCCATGTGTTGGGTGAGTCTTGTAATACCCCATGATAATACCCCATGATACTTAGTTTTCTTTTCTTTCTTACTTTCATTAGGAGTAGCCATCGTCATAACCACAGCCACCATTTACTGAGCACTGCACACCAGGCAAAGCACTTTATGAACGTGTTTGTTCTTCTCAACAGCCTCCTGAGGGAGGAGTTCACTCAGTTTTACGGAGAAGGAACATGGGGCATAGAAAGGTTGAATTACTTGCTGCCCAAGGTCGAAAAAGGAGCAAGAAAAAGATCCTTGAATGAGTTTGCTGCTTATTCTGGCTCAAAGCCTGTGAGGTCCAAATAAGGTAAAGATTGTGAAAGGACGGACCTCCGAGGTGCAGATGCTAGACAAATATGATTATTTTTTGCCTTGGTGGCACAGTGTTTAAGAGTTCGGCTGACCAAAAGGTCAGCAGTTCTAATTCACCAGCCACTCCTTGGGAACCCTGTGGGGCAGCTCTACTCTGTCCTGTAGGATTGCTATGAGTCAGAATTGACTGGATTGCAGTTTTTTGTTTTTGTTTTTTTTTTTAATTCAATCGAGAAGAACAGGTTACTAAGATTGAACTTTGAATTTGATTAAAACTTTGCTGGAAACTAAAGAAATATATTGATCAATAGATGTATAGACAGTTTTCATTTTAGTTAGGAAAAAAATCTAAGTTTAGCTTCTGTCTTAGTTATCTAGTGCTGCTATAACAGAAATAATACAAGTGGATGGCTTTAACAAACAGAAATTTAATTTCTCACAGTTTAGGAGGCTGGAAGTCCGAATTCAGAGAGAGCTCTGCCTCCAGGGAAAGACTTTCTCTGTCGGCTCTGGAGGAAGGTCCTTGTCTCTTTAGCTTCTGTTCCCTGGTTTCTTGGAGATCTCTAGGTGTCTTGGCACCTATCTTAGCCCATCTCTCTTTTGCTCCTTTGTTTAATCTCTTTTATATCTCAAAAGAAATTGACTCAAGATACAGCCTACACTAATCCTGCCTCATTAACATAACAAAGGCAACCCATTTCCAAATGGAATTATAACCACAGGCATAGAAGTTAGGTTTTCCAGCACATGTTTTGGGGGACACAATTTAATCCATAACAATTTCAAAGATAAAAACAAAAAAGCTTTTACTAAGCTCATGTATTCCTGTGGGAAGACAATGATTATTATGGTGGGCATAATGTTACCTACGGTTTTATACAAGTTATAGGAAATGCTGTTCAGATGGATGATCTAAAACGTCAGCAGTTCAAATCCACCAGCTGCTCCTTAGAAATGCTATAGGGCAGTTCTGCTCTGTCCTGTAGGGTCACTGTGAGTCCGAATCGACTTGATGGCAACGGTGCATATATCAAATAAAAGAACTTTTCTGGGGGGCTAAGATAATGTAAGCTAATCAAACCCAATTCCGACTTACAGCAGCCCTATAGCACAGAGTAGAACTGCCCCATAAGGGTTTGGAAGGCTGTGATCTTTACCGAAGCAGGCTGCCACATCTTTCTCCCGTGGAGTGGCTTGTGGATTTGAACTGCAGATCTTTGAGTTAGCAGCTGAGTGCTTAACCACAGCACCACCAGGGCTCCTTTTTAATGTGAGCTAGGTACGGTATTTCCAAATAGTTACCCCATATTATGGAGTACGATGCCAGTGGAATCTAGGTGAATAAACAGTTAATATATTCTTTAACAGACTGTCTCAAATACCTGATGTGGTAAATGAGTTTGTTGGGAGCTAAAGTGGAGTGATTTCATGCTCTGTTACAAAATGGCATTGCTTCTGTCAGGCCTGTTTGCTTTGGATGGTAAACAAGAAGGCAGAGAGTTTCAGTTCTGTTAAAAAAGATAAAGAGTGAGGCAGTTTGATCTGGCCTTAATGTGTGCAAATTTGAGAGGACAAAAAAATCCTGGCTTTTATGCTGAAGGCAGTCTCTCCTGTGGCAGTACAAAGCTCTAGAAAACACTTGCAGGAGCTCAAGACAGTCCTTTGGGGTGCAGGGAGAAAATATCTAAACTGCTATTTGCATTTTATCCAGCAATTAGAAAGATACTCATTTTACTAAGATTTCGTATACACAGTGACAATAGCATGTACATGTTATGTATGTGTTGTTGTTAGTTGCCCTCAAGTCAATTCTGACTCATGGCGACCCCATGTGTTACAGGGTAGAACTGCTCCATAGGGCTTTCTTGGCTATAATCTTGATGGAAGCAGAGCACCAGACCTTTTCTTCCATGGTACCACTGGGACAGTTCCAACCACCAACCTTCAAGTTAGCCTTCAAGCACTAACCGAAACGTGTATAATAGGGAAATATGCTGAGAAAATTGTACTGACAGGCGGACACCATGGAAAGAGGAGTTTGGAGACAGCTGAAAAAAATAAATCAGGAACACCTTCCTGTTAGGTCCCTGAGTGGCGCGTTCAGTTTGGGACCAGCCGCTACCTAAAGGTTGGCTGTTCGAACCCACCCAGCAGTGCCGTAGAAGAAAGGCAGGGTAATCTGCTTCTGTAAAGATTACAGTCAACCAAACCTTAAGCAGCAGTTCTGCTCTGTAACACCTGGGGTCGCCATGAGTTGGAATCCGTTCAGTAGCAGTGGGTTTGTCTTTTTTGGGTATTCCTCGTTAGAGGGATTCTAGTTAACAAGACCAAAGCTTACCAATTCACCAGAGTTTCCTTTAACAAGCGTAGTCAAGGCACTCCGTTCTCACCCCATAGGCTCTTCGAACAAGGACTGCATTGTCTGGAAAGCTGAGTAAGTTAACAATAGTCTATACCCCAAAAAACCCAGTGCTGTTGAGTCGAATACTGAAACAGATGTAGTCTCCTAGCCAAGATACACGCATACACACACACATTAGGAACGTCATATAAGCGGTCTCACTTATAATAAATGGCCTTTGTCCTTAATTCATTTTCCAGCCCAGTTCTGTAAAACCGTTAAAGTAGAACCCATGTCTGTCTTTAATTCACAGCATTGGTGACAGAAACCTGAGGAAAGCTCTCTGAGATCAAGGACCATCTTAGCTATCCTTGCATTCCCTACACCGCCGCCCACTGGTCCTTTGTCCACACAGATGGGCAGTAAATGTGAAATTGCTTTGGGGCAGCAGATCTAAGAGAAGTTAATACTGGGCCCTTTAAAAGCAGAAAGCGTGTTTTTTTTTTTTTCCTCATTCTGAACAGTAAACTCCTGATTTTGGTATGTAGCAAAGAGGAAATAATATTTGAATAAATACTAAAAAATAAGAGTGTTTGACAACTGCTGAAATTGACCAATGAAACCAAAAGAAAAGAGAATTAGAAGGATAATACAAAGGCATAGAGTTTAGATCTGTAGACTCTTATTTCTTGGAAATAAAATGACCATGTAATTTATCATCCAAACTGGGACACTTTTATCTGGGACAAAAGCTAACCTAAAAGACAGCAAACATAAATTAAAATTGTCCCAGGGAAACTGGAACAAATGTTCACCCACCTAAAATAGTAAGCAGTTCTGTATAGCCCCAAAATACGTTTCTTCCTGAACAATCTGAATTAAAGGGAATGCAGTGGAAACCAGAGATATACCAATGACTTTCTCCTCAAATCCTAAATAATCTCGGTAATTTTGGCTTTTTCTGCGTAAAGGAACAGATCAGCTGTAAAGTAATCATCTTATGTGTATGCTTAACTAATTATCTTGACTAGTTTAGGCCAAAAATATGGACTTTCCCATAGAAATGTCATCGGAAAAGATAAGTGAAAATATATTATTTTTTTAATAGTTTATGTCCTCTTATTGTAATTATGGTGATACATTCAGGTAAGTGTTCATAAAATTATAATATACATTTCTTGGAACATGTAATAAGCCACTAGAAAATCCATAATGTAAAAGATAAAATGAGCTTCCCTTAATATAATTTATGAACTCCATGTACTAAAAAAGATTCATAAAGCAGCCAATGTTCCCAATAATAGCAAAGCTATTATTTATTTATTTTCTGATTAAACTTAGCAGAACGGAGTTACATATGGAATTTAAGTTCACATCCAGCTAACAGAAATTTAGGTTCATAACAACCTGTATTATTGTCATCTTGACCAGGAAACTACCTCTTCGTTCTCTATTCAATATACACCTCCTTTTGAACTATGTGCCAAGCACTGTGTTAACCACATTAAAAAAAAAAAGGAAAAAAGTATGTATACATATATATGGAGCCCTGGTGGCTGATGCAGTGGTTAAAATCTCAGCTGCTGACAAAATGGTTGGCATTTTGAATCCACCAGCTGCTCCTTGGAATCTCTATGGGGCGGTTCTACTCTGTCCTGTAGAGTTGCTATAAGTCGAAATGGGTTTGATGGCAATGTTTTTTTTTTAACCACTACACCACCAGGGTTTCCCCATGTGTGTGTGTATATATATATATGCACATATATATCGCATTTTCATATGTGTGTATGTGTTACCACAGACCGGCAAAGAGGTGTTTCCATTTAGTTATTTAGTGGTTCGTCTGGATTGTGTTTATTTTCTGTCCTCTACCCGCTTACTGGAAAGCCTGGTGGCATAGTGGTTAAGTGCTACGGCTGCTAACCAAAAGGTCAGCAGTTCGAATCCGCCAGATGCTCCTTGGAAACTACGGGGCGGTTCTACTCTGTCCTATAGGGTCGCTATGAGGCGGGATCAACTCGACGGCAGTGGGTTTGGTTTTTTTTTTTTTTTTTAGCCCCTTGCTAACTCAGTATTATATACAGGATCTCAGTAAGATTCCTGGTAATAAATACAGTATCAAGTCAGATTTGTGTGCTTGCCACTGACTCTTAAGAGCTTTCAGTAAATTTAGGGTTTAGTCAATTTCCTATATTTTCTAGAAATTCTGGTTCCAGGTTTTGATGGTGATTGATAAAAGAAAGGCCTTCCCCCTCAGCCACCCTGATAAATACAATAAACATATCTTTCTGTACTGAATTATAGGGCTGCTCATAAAGATAACTCAAAATGAACCCAGTGCCGTCCAGTGGATTCCAATTCATAGCTAACCCAAGGTTAGCAGCTGGGCTGTCAACCACTGCAACGCCAGGGTTCCAAGCTATTAAATAGATGGAGACTCACTGGCTCTTTCTTTCAAGAAAGAGGAAACAGTGACCAACTGCCAATACTGTGTTATATAGAGTAGCTCACAGGTAAAAAACATGGTTCTTCCCCTCAAAAAGCTTGTGGTCTAATCAGGGATCCAGTGGGAAGTGCTATGAAAGCATTGACCACACTCCTGCCAAAGATGATAATAAAACAAAAACAAATCCGCTGGCGTGGAGTTGATTCCAATCGCTCTTAACCACTGTGCTACCAGGGCTCCAAAGGTGATAATAAAAAATCGAAAAACCACACCCATTGCCATCGCATCAATTCCGACTCACAGAGACCTTATAGGACAGAGTGGAACTGCCTCATGGAGTTTCCAAGGAGCGCCTGGTGGATTCGAACTGCTGACCTTTTGGTTAGCAGGGGTAGCACTTAACCAGTATGCCACCAGGGTTTCCAAAGGTAATAGTAATAAAAAAAAAAACAAGAAAAAAACCCGCTGCCATTGAGTCGATTCCGACTCATAGCGACCCTATATGACAGAGGAGGTAATAATAGAACCGAATAATTATGTAGCATTTTATGGTTTTAAAGGTATTGACATACACCTTACCTCATTTACTCCTGGACACAGACATGAAGTGGGTTGTGCTACTCCCGTTTTACAGACAAGGACATTGAAATGCAGAGAGATGAAGCAAATGCCAGGACCACCCTCTGAATGAGTAATGGGGAGACCAGGGACCCACAAAGGGCCTTTGGACTTAAGCCCAGAGTTTTTGCTAGTAAAGTAGTAGTACCCCCTGCTATTCTAAAGTGTTGCCCAGCAGTTACAACCCCATAACCTAATTAGGCAGCTCTGACAGAAAGCAGAGTAACCAAGCAAGTATTATTCCAGAGCTACAGTAGAGCTTATTAGCTTTTATAACTTTAAGAGGAAAAAAAATCCATACAGTAAGCCATGCAGCTTTAGACCCTTTTATAGTGATGACTTGGTTTGTAAAACCTCACCAACTGTTCAGTACCACTTAATTAGCTTTGGCTGTGTGATGGTATACTACCTTAAGATAACGAGTACAGCTTATTTAGTACTATCATATTCAGTCTTTATATAACCGAGACGTTTCTGAACAATCCTCAGCATATTATTTTTCTTTTTATGTAAAAGTCATTGTGTTTGCTCTTCATTGTATTTTAGTAAATGCACTTAAAGTTAATCCTATCCTGAATAAACTACACAAGCCCTTATCCTCATGAAATAATGAATTGGGAATTAAATAACCACCCATTGAATTCATGTTGATTTTAGAAATATCAAAAAAAAAAAAAAAAAGCATCTGCTAAATTAGCTAGAAAAACGACCTGAGTTTTAACGACGGAAGTTGAGTACATCTTATAATTTACAATGGTATTAGTGTGACCTGACCAGATAAAAAGGGCAAAACTCAATGAGATATTTTTAAAATAATCTCAGTGTTTGGCTTTAAATCCACAAGAAATTCAAGTAGTCAATTATATTGTACTGGTTTTTTGTACAGTACTAATGCCGTCTGCACAGTGTATTATCTACACCCCACCTGTGAGGGTTTTCTGTCATATGGTATTAAATTCTTACAATGATCACGTGAGGCAGATGATGCTAGTCCCATTTTATGTTGAAAAACTGAGGCTCTGCAAAATTACGTATTTCTAAGAACTCATGATTTTTTAAAAAATAAGGTTATTAGTATCATAACATTAATATGTGTTACATTGATGTGGTTCCTACATTTTAATAGAAATAAAAATTTAAGCTGTAAGAAGCTTAGAGGTTCAGGACCCAATGAAATATTTGGGTTATTTATAGACCTCTATTTTTTTTATCTAGGACAGCCTGATGAGACAAAATTAAAACTCTGAATTCTTTAAATTATTTGTATTCAACACTCAAACTCATAATAATTTTCACTGTTTAGCTACGATTACAACTATCCACCAAATCATAGTCCCTATTTTTCTCTTTTCTGTGACTAAAACTGCTGTTGGTGGAAATCTTATTTTGTTATTACTATTATTATTTTGTCTTGCATCTTGAGGTTTAAACCAGCTTATCGTTGACCTAAGAGTGAGAACTGTCAGAGGTTTGTCAAGTAAGAAATTAAAACAAGAAATTACCTACTTTGAAAGCATTCCAATTGTTATTTCATTCACTTAAATAATTCTGTGGAGGCCACTCCAGATAAACACTAGATTCTCAAACTTGAAAGATGCCTAATGTCATGGGTAGTTAGCACCATGAAACAGTTTGGGGAGAAGTTTATTTCATAAAGTGTTTCATATGTCTATGATAAATTCCTTTTCATTTTTTTAATTTCAAGTTGTTTTAAGTCTATTGCATATGAATATGTTAATTGGTTTTCTTTAACGTGGCAAAAATGAAGAAGTGAAGAAATGCTGAAATACGTTGTTATCACTTACTATGAAGTATGACCCAGTGCTGTCGAGTCTGTGTCAAATTAAAATTTAGGTAAGACACAGAAATTTTAGCTTACCTTGAATTCATGCACCAAATTATTAATTTGTATTACTATTCCCACTAAGCTTTTGATAATATTCTCATTTTTATAATTTTGGTGTAAAAAGATTATAAATACTCAATACCAGTGGTAAGAATCTAATGTTTTTGTATTAGCTTCACTGGTGTTAAGAATTTAAATGATAAAGAAAAGCATAATCAGTTTTTCCATATATGTCAACTTGTGTATTTACTATAAAAATAGAATTAGCTGTTTTTACAACATCATAGAAAAATCTGAAATACTAATTTCTAGGAGAGTGTAATCCGATAGTGTATTTTCTAAAAATACATGGAACGTGCAACTCTATTGAAGCAGAGAAGTTGATCATTGGTCAAAACTGAAAATATATAAAAGTTGCTATATAGAACCTTCGAGCCCAGGTGACGTGGTGGTTAAGAGCTAGGCTGCTAACCAAAGGTCAGCAGTTCAAATCCACCAGCCACTCCTTGGAAACCCTATGGGAATCGACTTGACGGCAACAGGTTTATAGAACCTAGCCCAATACAAATTTGAATGTTCAACTAAAGATGTTATACATTCATATCATGTATACTTGGTTTTTGAAAATTGAGCTAGACTTTTCCACATTCTACTGATTTTAAGTGTCCTGAAACACTGGGAGGACAGCTTGTTTAATGTTTGTTCTTTCTACTCCTGTGACAGTATGTGCTTATTAAGGCTTGGTTTTTAATTTTCAAAGGTTTCCCTCTGCAGGTTGTACATATGGGGTGGGTAAATGAGAAACCTCAAGGAGCTGACTCCTCTCAAACCTTCAGACACAAGTTTCTGGCGCTGAAAGGCTCGTCCTTCTACGTTTTCAGCACCCCTCCGGTAAGGACCCCGTTGCATACACCCGGGGGTGGTTTGTGGAGGAAGTTGTTTCTATCAGAGCAGCAGCAGTTACATCTGGTGTTGGAGAGCAAACATAGAGGTGTTTTGTCAGGTCCAAAAGCAGAGAGAAGGCAGGAAGGGACAGGAAAACTGAAACAGGGAACCCCAGGTGGAGACGGGGAAAGTGATGACACGTCGCGGGGTTGGCAGCCAATGTCACAAAACAGTGTGTATCAACTGTTTAATGACAAAGTAATTTGCTCTGTAAATTTTTACCTTAATTTAAATAAAGGAAATAAAAAGATTATCTACAAAAATAAAAAAAATAATATACTGCATGTGCCTTTTATTGGTAAATTCTGGGTTTTTAAATAAACTTTACATTGAAATAATTATAGATTTAAAAAAGGTGGCACATTTAGTACAGAACATTCCTGTGTACCCTTCACGCAGTTGCTTCTGGATGTTAACAACTTATGTTAAAAATTGAGAAAATAACCTCAATGTGATACTATTAACTAAACTACAGAGCTATTCAAATTTCACCAGCTATTCCATCTGATATACTAGGATCCAATCCAGAATAACACGCTGCATTTAGTAAATTTTAATAAATTTTTAATAAATTTAATTTTTAATTGATTGACACAGCGAATTTACATTAAGGAGCCATCTAAATATTTGCGTAAGTAATTGAATCTCCTCAAAACAAATGCAATAAAGCTCTTTGACATTTCTTGCTAAATAAAATTTTATATGCTCTTGTCTAACCAAGTAAAACTAGGAAAGAACTTGAAACTCAAAAAAAGAAACATAAAAATAACTTCAGATAACCTGGATAACCTCAGTTCAGGCTAGGCAGTGAGGCACAGGCGGTCTTGGAGTATGATTTATGATTCCGAAAGAGTGGCCATTAATAATCTACCGTTGTTGTTACTGCTTCAAGCAGAAGTGCCTCCCAGATTACTATTAAAAGCAAAAGTGCCTCCCAGGTTACCATTAAAAAAAAAAAAATTACCATTAGAGACTAAAAATCACCGCAGAGCAGCTCAGCACCTAAGGTGAAGCCGTGAGGAGGGGAAACTATCCCAGCTTCGTGTCCATCGGATCTAAGACTACTCAGCTCATCTGCAGAAACTAGAGTGTGCCCACCCTCTCAGGACTGGGGGGCCAGAGGGGTGGGAGCCAGAAATGACAAAATGCCCTCAGATGACACAACTGGGAATTCCTTAAGGAACCTTACTTAATTTTTCTGTTCTGAGGAGTCAGTAAGACTCTCTGTGTATGTTTGGTCTCCACATACAACATTCTGAATTGTCCGGAGTGCTTGAAATACTTCATCAAAGCTCTATGCCGTTGAGAGCAAAAAACTACTTAATCCATATTCGCTGCCGTTTTCAACTTCATTGACAGAAATTCTCACTTTTTGTTTTTGAGCTCCACAGTGACCAGATGGACAATGTCATACTTTTTTAAATTAATATTATCATGTTTTGCTTGTTTATTTTAAAATTCAGTGACCAGTTTTCTTTGCATTGATCCGTGTCACAAATACCCCAGCAGACAGAGATTGCCTGGCCTCCGTTGCTCAGATTTGCCAGAAGCAAGCAATCCCACCTCTGGCGACCATAATACCTTGTTTAGAAATTTGAAGCCTGTTCAAACCTCTGCTCTAAGGAAAAGGAATAACTGACAAATCGAAATCAGTATAACACCCAGGCTCACGAGACCCTGCACCGTGTTCCACGCGTGCACACAACACGTCCGTACGTCTTTGCAGACATATGCCTTCCTTAATTACTTCTTGTCTTTCTACCCCAGTATTGCCTTTTCCAGCCTGTGTATTTGTCCTTTTTTTTTTTTTAAATGAAGTTATGACATCTTCTAAATTACAGATATTTTAAGCCTATGTAGAATGTACTACATCTTTTCCTAAATACTTTCGGTCTTCCTGATACTCTGGGATTGAAACTAATAAACAGTTGGAGTTGTGAATTGCCAAAGCTGAGTTTACCTGATTGAACAGAAAGGACAGTGGGTGAAAAGTCTGACCATCAGGCGTCTAGTCCCAGTCTGACCATTTTTTAAATCTCTCCAAACTTTAGTTTCCTCTGTGAAACTAATTGGAATTTCCCAGTCTGGTACCAAAAAAAATTAAAGTTTCAGCCACTCAGATGCTGTGCTGGTGGCCGGGGAGAGTCCAGGCACTGCAGTGAATCTGCGATTTAGCCCTCAGGAGCTCTTGGCACCCAGAGAGATTTTGTCTGACTTTGTGGATAATCCTAATAAAGCCATTTAGCTTCCTTACAGCTGGCCATTGAAGTCCCACATGACTTGATAATTACATCTGATCATTAGAGCCCTGCATAACTAACACACTAGAAACTTTGGAAATTGCACCTTTTGAATTCGCTGGGGACAGCCAGCGCATTCTGTCTTCTGTTTGGCCTCCATTTAGAAGGTGTTTGCCGAAAGCCAGGCACTTTGCAGGAAGTGCTTATGTTCTCAGAAGCATCCGTCTCTCCAGGTGTAATGAGATGTAGAGCCCCAGCTCCAGGAAAAAGGTGGATCTGCTTAATCAGGTTTTTAAACATAAAATTTCAGGTGTTTTTTTTTTTTTTCAAAGAAATATAATGGTGATTTCAGTTTACCAGAGCACTGGTTTCATGATATCGTGTGACATCAATTTTATTTTTATTTTCATTTACCAAAAACCAAAGCCATTGCTGTTGAGTCAATTCTGACTCATAGCAACCCTAAAGGACAGAGTAGAACTGCCCCAGAGTGTTTCCAAAGAGTGCTCATGGATTCGAACTGCTGACCTTCTGGTTAACAGCATAGCTCTTAACCACTGTGCTCCCAGGACTCCATTTTCAGTTGCAGGATTTTTAAATCCTTGAAAATATTAGGTGTTACATCTCACATTTAAATTATATTAAAATGTCATAAACTCTTAGACCTGTTTTTTTTGTTTGTTTGTTTTAAGTTTTGTTTGAGGACAGATTCACGGGCAAGTGGTGGATCAAAAAGGAAAGATCCTGGAAAATATGTTGTGGTGAATTGAGACTGTGGACCATTTATTTTCAAAGGACCATCGTATAGAAATAGGAACATAAATAAATAAAAAAAAAGAGCTAATCTTTTCCAGGGACAAGCTAATAAAAAAAAATGTAAAATTTAACAGCTATTATTTGATTTTGGAAAATTAATGAGAACTTGGCAAGAAGTGGTTGTTTCAAGCTACCGGGAGCCTCAGCATCCGCTTCAGTGGAGTGATCATATGTTCCAGTTTCCATAGCTCAATTCCAGTCTGCAGTCTTGTCTAGGCATAATTATTAAGAGCAATCACTTTCAGTCTTAACCGTGTGGGCAGTTTAGACTTTAAATTGTATGGTGTCCCAAACTATTGTAGACAACATATATATTTTTGTGTTCAGTTGTCAACCAGTGATTGCATCTGCAGACGTGGCTGAAAAAATGAATATGGAGGTAACTATTTTTGCCACCAAGTGCAAAACAAACAACTCTCTTTAAGTTTTTGAAGACATTGGAAAGGTACATATTTTACAGAAGAATATAACCCAGTTCATGATGATTTTGTAATCTTGATTTTAATTGGCTATTGGACCTGACATCCCCCCTCTCAAATTTTTTTGAGTGTAGGGTCTATAAAACACATTCACAAAGAGACTTTAAAAATCTTTATTTTATTACGGAACACATACTTTTTAGGAATTATTTAAAACTGAAATCATTGCTTGACTCAGTGGCAACATTCCAGAGAAAAGGGGTCAAGGTGTTGACTTTCTGGAACATTTTATCTAATTGGAGCTGCAGAACGCACCTTATGCAAGAGGAGAAAGTGTCCCTCATGTGCTCCCATTTCTTTTCATTAAGAGCAATTTAAAGTTAAACAAGGTATAATTTTTAGCCATGTGTAATTACCTTTTGGCACAGTGGTTAACAGCTACAGCTGCTAACCAGAAGGTCAGCTGTTCGAATCCACTACCCACTCCTTGGAAACCCTATGGGGCAGTTCTACTCTGCTCTCTAGGGTCACTATGAATCAAAATCGACTCCACAACACACAACAACAACAACAAAATATCTAAAAGAGCGTACATTCAGAGGCATTAACCTCTGGCTTCTCAGGTTCGGAGGGGCTTCATCCGCTCACAGCTGTGGCATGTTGTTGGAAATTTGAAAATTTGTTGTCAGGTGCCGTCGGATGGGTTCCAACTCATAACGACTTTATGTACAGCGGAACGAAATGCTGCTGGGTCCTGTGCCATCCTCACAGTTGTCGCTTTGCTTCAGTCCATTGTTGCAGCCTCTGTGTCAATCCCTCTCATTGAGGATCTTCTTCTTTTTCACTGACCCTCTACTTTACCAAGCTGATGCCCTTCTCCAGGGACTGATCCCTCCTGATAACACATCCAAAGTATGTGAGACGTAGTCTCGCCAACCTTGCTTCTAATGAGCATTCTGGTTGTACTTCTTCCAAGACAAATCTGTTCGTTCCTTTGGCAGTCCATGGTATGCTCAGTGTTCTTCGCCAACACCACAATTCAAAGGTGTCAATTCTTCTTCTGTCTTCCTTATTCGTTGTCCAGCTTTCGCATGCATATGAGGTGATCAAAAACATCATGGCTTGGGTCAAAAAAAAACCCTCATTGCTATTGAGTCGATTCTGACACATACTGCCTCTATAGGACAGAGTAGAACTGTCCCATGGGGTTTCCAAGGAGTGCCTGGTAGATTCAAACTGCCAACCCTTTGGTCAGCAGCTGTAGCACTTAACCACTATGCCAACAGGGTTTCCAATGGATTGGGTCACCTGCACCTTAATCTTCAAGTTACATCTTTGCTTTTTTAACATTTTATAAAGGTCCTTTTCAACAGATTTTTCCAATGCAATTTGAGGTCTCTGTATATAAAGTTTCAGCTCACTGCCTAATATATAGCTTCCTTCATTGTGTTTCAGTGCTGCTGTTGTTTGCTTGCCATCATCCAGTAAACACCCCTCATTCCCAAGGCATTGTGTTGTATTACCCTAAATGGTTATCCCTCCACAGGCACATCTGTTGCTGCTACAGGTGATCACTTCTTTTCTGGAAGTAGTTTCTTTGACACGCCCCATAGTCCCTTTGCCAGTGAACCCATCTTTTCATTTCAGTTTCAAAAACTGCAAAGCAACACTGTTAAGGTTATCCAAGGAATCACAGGTGTGCATCTTGAAAGCCCAGGGCTGGCTGCTGGACCAGGTCTGTGATTCATGTAGCATCCTGTGTGACCTGGAGTCAGTTGTTAACCTCTCTAAGGCTTTGATTCCCTACCTGCAGCATGGTATTTATCAAAATGGTAGCTGCCTGACAGCTGTGTGTTGAGGAATACATGAGATAATCCATCAGAAGTGCTTACTACAGTGCCAAGCACATAGCAAGCCTTTGGTATTACTGTCCAGGGCACTCACATACAAGAGTGCATGGAATTTCATTTGTTCCACCTTCAATATGATGCTGAATATTTACTTGCCTGGGTATGTCTGCTTGCTTTGCTGCCCAACACCAGCTTATTTTCTCCCAGTCTATACTTAGTTAACCTAGTTACTCATTAAAAAAAAAAAAAGTTGCCTTTGAGTCAATTCCAACTCTTAGCAACCCTATAGGATAGAACAGAACTCTCCCATAGGGTTTCCATGGAGTGGCTGGTGGATTCGAACTACCGACGTTTTGGTTAGCGGCCAAATGCTTAACCACTAGTTTCTACTTACTCACAACCTCACCTAATCTATGGCTATATTGTTGGGATTGTATAGCAGTTAGGGGTATAGACTTGCTTTAAGACAGACATAGGATCTAGTCTGAAATTGGCCATTTACAAACTGTAATTTGGGCCAATTGTTTTTTTGTTTAACCGCTCAAATCCTCAGCTACCTCACAACCAGGTTCATTCCAGTTTGACTGCCTGCTGAGAATTTGTGTTACCACCCCCAGATATACTGAGTCAGAATCTACAGTTTAACAATATCCTCAGGTGGTTCGTGTATACATAAGAATTTTAACAAGATCCCTAAGTGATTCTTATTTATACATAAGAATCACTTAGGGATCTTGTTAAAATGAAGATTCTGATTCAGTATATTTGAGGTGGAAGTGCAAATTCTCAGCAGGGGATTAAACCGTAATGAATCAGTTAGAAGCTCCGCTCACAACATTCTTGTGTTGGTTAAATAAGATAACGCATGTCAAATGTTTAGCTCCATACCTGGTATAGAATGAGTGCTCAATAATTGGTTGTGGTTGTCATTTGTTATCATTGTCATTTCAGCTTCGACTCCTACTTGACACTGCCTAACTGACTCCATATTTTCAAATTTAAATCCCAGAGGTGAACATCTGATTGGCTAATCTGATACTGTTTTTGAGTAGAGCTAAGATGTTCATGCCAGGTTATCTTAGAGGCATTGGAAGGCTAAATAGACTGCCCATGGATCATATGCCCAACCTTGGGCTAGTCATGACCTGCCATTAGAGAAGGTGTGATAACAAGGCAGGCACTGTGATTGGGGCATCTCTCTTTGAAGGGGCTGGGGTTCAGTTTAACTCCAGTGTTGTCAGCATAACACAGAGCCATAGTTACGAAATGACCTTTCGTGGAACTCAAGTATCTCATAAGATCCTAATAGGCACTCCTCAAGAAAAGTCATTGTCAATAAACTTTGAAAAGCAATTGTTTAAAACAGATAGGTTTCTTTATGTGGCACTTCCCACACATTTTATTATGTGTTGGCTATCTCCAAAGTGGTTATAAAAAAAAAAAAAAACTCTTGCCGTCAAGTTGATTCCAACTTATAGTGACCCTATAGGACAGAGTAGAACTGCCCCTTAAATTTTTCAAGGAGTGCCTGGTGGATTTGAACTGCTGACCTTTTGGTTAGCAGCTGTAGCACTTAACCACTACGCCACCAGGATTTCCAAAGTGGTTATAGTATGCAGCATTTACCATACTCAACTAAGCAATTGATGAGTTAAAAAAAATCATAGTACCTACGAAAACCAAAAAAACCAAACCCACTGCCGTCGAGTTGATTCCGACTCATAGCGACCCTACGCACAACAGAACGAAACACTACCCGGTCCTGAACCATCCTTACGATCGTTGTTATGCTTGAGCTCATTGTTGCAGCCACTGTGTCAGTCTACCTCCTTGAGGGTCTTCCTCTTTCTGCTGACCCTGTACTCTGCCAAGCATGATGTCCTTCTCCAGGGACTGATCCCTCCTGACAACATGTCCAAAGTATGTAAGACGCAGTCTCTCCATCCTTGCTTCTAAGGAGCATTCTGGTTGAACTTCTTCCAAGACAGATTTGTTCGTTCTTTTGGCAGTCAATGGTATATTCAATATTCTTCGCCAGCACCACAATTCAAAGGCGTCAACTCTTCTTCGGTCTTCCTTATTCATTGTCCAGCTTTCACATGCATATGATGCGATTGAAAATACCACAGCTTGGGTTAGGTGGACCTTAGTCTTCAGGGTGACATCTTTGCTCTTCAACACTTTGAAGAGGTCCTTTGCAGCAATTTGCCCAATGCGATGTGTCTTTTGACTTCTTGACTGCTGATTCCATGGCTGTTGATTGTGGATCCAAGTAAAATGAAATCCTTGACAACTTCAATCTTTTCTCCATTTATCATGATGTTGCTCATTGGTCCAGTTCTGAGGATTTTTGTTTTCTTTATGTTGAGGTGTAATCCATACCGAAGGCTGTGGTCTTTGATCTTCATTAGTAAGTGCTTCAAGTCCTCTTCACTTTCAGCAAGCAAGGTTGTGTCATCTGCATAACGCAGGTTGTTAATGAGTCTTCCTCCAAACTTGATGCCCTGTTCTTCTTCATATAGTCCAGCTTCTCGTATTATTTGTTCAGCATACAGATTAAGTAGGTATGGTGAAAGAATACAACCCTGTCGCACACCTTTCCTGACTTTAAACCAATCAGTATCACCTTGTTCTGTCTGAACAACTGCCCTATAGAGTTTCCAAGGAGCACCTGGTGGATTTGAACTGCCTTCCCTTTGGTTAGCAGCCATAGCACTTAACCACTACGCCACCAGTACCTACCAGAGATTAAAAAAATACATAAAAATACTGAAATTCGTAAATTCCTTTACAGTTTATAGTGCACTTTTACATATATAATATCATTTGAGTCCTGAGATAATCCAGCAAGATAGTTCAAGAGGATTCCTCATTTTGTTGATAAATGTTAGATACATACAAGTTGCTTTACAAGAACGCACAGCTTGTTTAGATAGGACTGTACTACAGCTAGGTCTTCTAATTCTAGTCTGAGGAAGTCCTTTGTCTTCCCTTTAGCTATATTTATAAACAGTAGGGATCAGTAGGCCTGGTTTTAATTTATCCTGGACACAAGCAAAGTATCTCTTCATTTCAGTGCGGCAAACTTTTTAATAAGCAAATACTACTAAACATCAGGTTCTGAAATATTAGCTGGAGATGCAAGAACTCTGATATCAAGGACCTCACAGTGTAGTGAGGGAAACCATCATATAATTTCAGCTAACCTGGCAATCTGTCTTGGAAGAAGTACAACCAGGATGCTCCTTAGAAGCAAGAATGGCAAGACTGTGTCTCATATACTTTGGACATGTTATCAGAAGGGACAGGTCCCTGAAGAAGGATATCATGCTTGGTAAAGTAGAGGGTCAGCAAAAAAGAGGAACACCCTCAACGAGATGGACTGACACAGTGGCTGCAACAATGGGCTCAAACATAACAACAATTGTGAGGACGGCGCAGGACTGGGCAGTGTTTAGTTGTTGTTGTACATAGGGTTGCTTTGAGTTGGAACCTACTTGATGGCACCTCAGAACAACAGCAACCTGCCAATGCCCCTTCCTCACAGCTTCTTGAAACCCTGTTTCTGGAATTGCAGTGTTGAATGACAGAAACATACATAAATGTCTCAGCACCAGGTGAAAAGAAGCAGCACAGGAAGTGGGGACAATCATCCAAAAGGAGGGGAAGTAGAATGCTGCTTCAGAAGAGGACGCAGGGATCCTGATGAGGCACAAAGTGGACATTCCTTGCCTAATGCTCTTCCCAGTCTAAATATGGACGCAATAGAATTTAATCTCGTGTAAAAGCCCCTGGCACTTTATTGACTCATTTGCAAAGTCTTGGGAATTTTATATAAAAATCTAAATGTAAGAAGAGGAAAAAAAAAGCCATTCTGTATATGGAGGAAGGGGCTATGAGAGTCTGCTTCTGTCATTCATCTTCTAACCATAGTTGACAGCATCTGGCAGATAATTGTGTCCATGTGAAGGCTTTTTAATTTTAGAGACATACAGTGTCAGAGCTGTGCCATATTGTCATTAAAACTATTTTATCTTGGACTTTTATTGTGATAGAACTCAGAGAAAATAGAAACATACATTTTAATTTTTAGTGATAATTTGAGCAGCCACACCTACACTTATCTGTTTCCTCATTTGAGTTTTACTTCCACAAGTGAAGCTCCTGGGTAAATAAAATAATAAATGTACATGACTGAAGGGTTATTTATGATCATTTTGGTTGAAATCTCCTCCTAAGAAATTGTGGGTTATAGTACCTGTATTTACTGCTGGAACTTTCTTAAAATATATTCGAAATACAGAATGGAGGGATAATATTCTTTTTAGATGACCTCCTCCAGTCTGACTTACTAGCCCTGTTCATGCCTGGTGGAAAAACAACTGGAAAGGCAAGGAGAAACCTCATGGGTGGATCTCTTCATTAACGAAGCTGAATTGAACTACAAATTCGATTTAGTAGATGTCTTGTTCTAGCGTGGTGCTTGAGTGCCGCTGTTAATTTCTGGAGAAGTGTCAGAAGTTTCAGGTCATGGACATCTGCTGGGAGGTATAAGTCCCCTGTCAGACCAGAAGAGCTTAAGCGGTTTATACCATCCAGATCCAGATAAAGACAATCACTCCGCATAGACCCAGCCTGTAACTACGGTTCACAGGGAATTCAGCTTTAAAATATACATGTTAAAGTGTAGTGCCTTTAGCTCTTCTTCCTGGTACTGGCTTCCATCGTTCTTTTTTATGATTATTAACTGAAAAAAAGAAATAAATACAGCTTAATAACTTTCCTCTGGCATTCATTCATATTTTGTTTAGTTGTAAACTATGAGTTCCTGTCTACATTTGATTTTGAAATCATCCGTTTAAAGAAATCCTAGTGTATCTCAATCTAACTTTATAAGCTACTTCTTTTTCTTCAGAACTCTGTTTACAAAGCTGTGTTATACCTAGAGAATCTTTTTCTTAATTTAAATGTGCTTGCATTTTTGTTGAAAGGTAGATCAGTTTTGCCAATATCAATGACATCGCTGTCGGTCAAGTCTGTATAGTTAGTACATCCTCAGCAAGGGCAAAATATCCTGCTCCTTGGGACCTAAAGACAGGATTCAGTTTCAGGGAGGAACCTAGAGGTGATGGAGGCACCAGAAGACTGGAGCAAGGGGCTGGGGAGTGTGTTAAAAGTACATGAAATCAGCTATATGTACTGTGAAACATAAGTCACATTTTTACTTGTTTTATGACAGAACCAAACCCACAAACTTTTCATCAAAACATGGGAACTATCAAACATGTCAGCAAGCTTGGTTCATGGTGACCCCCACACCATGCCTACCCTACTAGCGTTTTGCTCTGCTTTCTTTGGTCCACAAGTTCTTTACTCTTTTCAGTCACCCAGTAGGTTTCCATGGTGTCTTGTGGTTTCTTTCTTGGTCATCTAAATTATTTGATAATGCATTATAAAAACAAATAAACCCTGTATGTTCCATGTTCCTTCTGGCAGTCTCTCACTATCCAATCCAAACAGCTACAGCTGCTCTCTAGATTTCTCTCTCCCTCTTTCTCTCCCACCATTCTTCTTTCCTCTCAAGGTCTCTTCTTTTATCTAATTTCTAGTTCCTCAGAGACATGATTTCATCTTTGGGATAAGAGAATATACTGAGCCTTACCTTGTAATAATGTATTCCCTCCTACACACACACTTCTTTTTCTGTAAAAGCTATCTACCATCTCTTCGTCCTTGCAAATAAAGACACTTCTGAAGCTTCCTAATGGACATTTCATTCATTAATTTCTTAAGCCTAATAATTTCTGCAGATGACTTACCACCATGCCCAGTCATCATTAGGAATTTCTTTTGATAGTTATTGTTTTGGTGACATGATGAAACGGTGAGGCCATTTTGGTGTAGCAATACCATGCTATGACTTGTAAAGAAAAAACAAATCCCAAATTACACTAGAAGGTCATTTTCAAGGTGCAGTAGACCTGTGAAAATTGAATTAGCCTCCCATGCGTTTACCGATAGCATCAGATTTAAGGAACCCAGATATTCATCTAAATTTTATGCATCTATCCAAAGTTGTCTGTTGACGATTTAGCATCTCGGATCGCTGAAACATGAAGATTTCATTATCCTTAAGAAAGCATGTAGTTTCATAATTTGAATTTTTAAATATAAAATTGTTCATTACATCAATATAGCACCTCACAGTTTATGAAACTGTTTATTTTTGAGGGGGCTCAAAAATACATTGAAATAGTTTATTTGTAATGTGCTCTTTTAGATAAACAGGCATTTTACTAAGCAAAGCATGTAAAGAGAAACAGCCTGGGTTAACTTTTTAAGCAGAAAAGAATCAAAATGTCCATATGCATAATGTGTATTATGTTGGCTTAAAATTAGAAGTTTTACTTAAAATAAATCATCTTTCATGTAATATCCAGAATAGCAAGAACTCATTGCTGTCGAGTTGATTCTGACTCATAGCGACCCTGTAACAAGGAGTATATTTTCAAAGAGAACTGGAAAGATTTTCTAAGACAATGAAAAAGCCTTAGAAAATAGCTTAGTAGAAAAAGTTGTAGATTAATAATTAGAAGCTGTAGGGTCTAAGAGGTCCCTGAGTGATGCACATGGTTTGCACTCGTGTACTAACCTAAAGGTTGGCAGTTGGGACCCACCTAGCAGCACTGTGGAAGAAAGGCCTGACCGTCTACTTTCATAAAGATTACCATCAAGAAAACCCTCTGGAGCAGTTCTACTCTGGAACACATGGGGTCACCATGAGTCAGAATTGACTATGGCTACAGTTTTGTTATTGTTTTTTGTTTATTTGTTTAGTTGGTTTATGGGTTCTATTTACTGCGCATGGGATTTGGGGCAAGTGATTCACACTCTTTACTCAACGCTTCGCACGTTCATGAGATAGGGATAATAAATCGTAGCCAGAGTGCCCACTCAGTCATTGTAAACACAGAATGGCTTCAGTTTTACGTTTATAAATGTTTCTGAAAACTCTAAAGTGTTTTATTTTAGCATACGAGATTACTATTGCTATTCAGCAATGTCTCATTGTAAAATCAATGCACAAAATATGGTGAGTGAGTGAATTTATACACACAGATTTACAAACAGCATTTCTGGCCTGGGATTGAATATTCTGGAGCTGGTGGAAATTTGTCTGTGGCAATTTCTACTTTGCTTAGATCTAATACAATGTTATGCTAAAGTTTATAATATCTATATTTATTTACTTTATCCTGACATTAAATGTGAGGTTTCTGTAGCAGAGACAGACTTCGAGTTACTCACAGAACAACTTAGCACCAGTTTTCCATTCCCCAGTCCTCAGGAGGGTGGCACAGTGAGAGCCAGAGGTACCCGCATTACAGAGGATTGTACCACAAGAGAGAGCTCTGAAGCTATTCCTCTCAGAGTTTGCACAGGACAGTTGGTACCACTGCCCACCCTTGTCTTCAGAGAAGGAGAGAGAGAGACCTTATCTTTCTAATGTACACAAATCTTCCCTGGGGAATGTTAAAAATGGCTCCAAGGGAGATAAATCTGGATATATTCATGGAATGGTTTACTGTCTCTAGCTTCTGAGTCATGGTTACCACTCAGTCATCCTTTAAGCTAGGTGGCCAGGTGTTTTTGCTCAGAAAGCCTTAACCCTGCAGAAAAGTGAAAATAGTCGTGTAGTATTTTTCCAAAACCTTCTATCAGAATATTCTAATTGAGTTTTAGAAGGACCTAGAGATTGTTATGACAAATAATTTAGGAAAAGCTAAAAGATAAAGTCCTTTATTCAAGGACATTTCTGACTACTTCAAGATGGGGGGAAAGAGGAAATATTGCAAGAGAAGAGGGAAAAGGGTGGAGGAAAAAAAGGGAGAATGGGGAAGTAGAAGGAGGAAGTCTGTATTTTACAACCCTGTTACTTTACTGAAAGGCCAAGGAGTGATATTGGAAGAGTTGGAGTTAAAACTAAGGACTCAGCTCATTCTGATATACCCCACTCTCATCATTAGCCCGAATGTTTATTTGTGATTTGCAGATTAGAATCAGAAAGATAATGTTTCAGCTATCCATGTTTTCAAACATCATTAAAATGTGTTAAAATAAAAGCTATAAAATCCATTTTACAGGATAGCAGTTGACTATGCATATGCAAAAAATACTAGAAGCAATTTTGAGAATTTCAATTAGACAAGTATATTCTATGAATACAAAAAATTATCTGGGAATAATTTAAGTGAAGATTATAGATCAAAGAGATTAGGCAACTGGATACCTAATATAGAATCAATCTCTATTACTCTTGAATGAGCCCTGGTGGCACAGTAGTGTTACTGCAATTTCATTAGTTATCGCCGCCTGCCGCAAACGGCCAGTTCTTGAGACAGGGCCGAGGTGGGTAGGAAGAGCTTTATTATATACTGATATACAGGAGACAGAGGGGAATGGTCTCCTCCTCAAGCTGTCTGTCTCCAGGAACCGCAGGCCGGCTTGGGTTTTATGGGGAAAAGGGGCCATAGGTTTTAGGAACTTGTGGAATGTGCATTTTGTTTCTGTTTGGTTTCAGTGGTATTTCAAACATGTTGATCTTTCTTGCCATTATCCCATCAGCCCAGGGAGTGGCTGGCGCCATCCTCCGTCCTGTTTGACAGGCTTAGATTGATATCATTTGTTTTCCACAGTCCTAGGGGAAACAGTTAACATTTAACTTTTAGGGGAGTTAATGACAAAATCATATTTGGACACAGAGACAGACTAGGGCGAGGAAAAATGGCTCAGGTTCTGTTCAAGATATGGCTGAGCAGCCTGTTTCAGTAGTTAAAGTGCTCAGCTGCAAACTGAAAGGTCGGCTATTCAAACCCACCGGTCGCCCCATGGGAGAAAGATGTGGCAGCCTGCTTCCATAAAAATTACAGCCTTGGAAATCCTATGGAGCAGTTCCATTCTGTCCTGTGGGATCGCTGTGAGTGGGAATCAACTTGACAACAATGGATTTTTATATTACTTTTGGTCTACTTAATCATCACTCCACAATAATAATAGAACATGCCAAGAAAATACCTCTTATTGTTTAAAATTCTTGCTATTTTCGAATCAAACTTGGTCAAATATATTAGAAAATGATCAACTATCGTTATTTGAAAACACACAAAGCATTCGTGGTTTAAGGTTACAAAACTATTAACATTATCTTTGCTGCCATAAACTCTGGTTGTTCCCTTTGTGTTACATGCCAGTCTGCAGAAATCAAGGTTATCAGCATTGATTTTTTTTTTTTTTTTTTCCTTATTCTGGTTTCTGAGTCACCACTCATGAGAGTTAACAGTAAGGAGTTTAATGATGGAACCGATTACGTCCCGTCCCCTTCCCATCACTTAAAACGATGCCTCAGAGGAGACTAACTTGCTACAGTGGTTCAGAGCGCTTCACTCCACCTGTGTACCACTTATTATTAGAGGTTTTCACCTGTTTCTGTAAGACGTGCAGTCCTGAAAACATACTGCAGAATACATCTTATTTGCTGCTATAGGAAATTCTCTGATTTAGGAAATGATGATATGGAGTAGCTATTTTGCAAAATAAGCCTTTTTTTGTAATATGAACAATGATTAGATATCCATCTGCTTTATAAATAAAATTTTCTTAATTCACTACCTACCCTTCCTCCTTTCCACCAGCAATCTTTCTTTCTGTCCTAAACATGTTTTTCTCTTCAAGCAAGCCAACCAGCACTCACCCCCCAGGTACAATCTTTGGATACGTAGAGCATTCTCATCAGTACTCTCAGGGCTACACTACACTTGCCTCAGTCTTGTTGAATGTTGTTGTTAGGTGCTGTGAGTCAGTTCCAACTCTTCGTGACTGACCCTGTGTACAACAAAACAAAACAGTGCCTGGTCCTGCACCATCCTTCCATTCGTTGTTGTACTTGAGCCCATTGTTGCAGCCACTGTGTCAATCCATCCTGTTGAGAGTCCTCTTTTGTTTCGCTGACCCTCTACTTTACCAAGCGTGATTATCCTTCTCCAGGGACTGATCCCTCGTAATAACATGTCCAAAGTATGTAAGACGCAGTCTCGCCATCCTTGCTTCTAAGGAGCATTCTGGTTGTACTTCTTCCAAGACAGATTTGTTCGTTCTTTTGGCAGTTCATGGTATATTCAATATTCTTCTCCAACACCACAATTCAAAGGCATCAGTTCTTCTTTGGTCTTCCTTATCCATTGTCCAGCTTTGCAGGCATATGAGGAGACTGAAAACATCACCTTAGTCTTCAAGGTGACAGACACAGACATATATAACTGACAATTAATATGAAACAGCTTTGAGTAAGTGTCAAATGAATCTGAACAAATCACATAGCTTCTGAGAATTAGGAGAGGGATGAAATAACCTCATGGAGCTGTGAGGGAAGGCACTAGGAGGAGGTTTGATGTGAGGTGAGCCTTTCAGAAATGAGTTCAGGTAAACAAGGGAGAGGGGAGTAAACAGAAAGACCTGCTTTATTCCACAGTAGTTATTGACTTCATTTAGGGGGAGGGAAATGCACATTAAAACCAGGTGCTACATAGCTTTTAAAAATGTGATTTCTTTCTAAAAATTTGACATACTTATGAGCCATCTACAGTTTCAAATGCCTTCTAAATAATCATGTCCAGATAAGGTTTATAAGAAGTATAAATTACCTAGATGGCATCTCAAAATAACCTACAAGTTTCCTTAGAATCTATCTGAATAGCAGCAAAACATTTCTGTAGATGCTCTATGGTGTCTCATAGGAGAAAATTGTGAGCAGACTAAACCAAAGAAATGCCATGAGAAGTCATAAAACATCAGCAGGTACGCTGTGGTCATGGAGGTAGTCAGCACCGGGCTACAAGGCAGAGGTGATGTTGAGCTGCTCTTGCAGTAGTGGTTGAGGTGAACAGTGGTTCTAGGCACATACCAAAGCATATCTGGTGTGTGACAAAGAGCGCTTCTTGGCCCAAAACCTTTGTAAATATGGACAGTACATATTCCCGTTCCAAGCATGAACTGTCATGACATCTTATGCTCAAGGTTTTCTGGCAGTTAACCTGTATAAACTCAATTTGACAAAGGGATGAATCAGTGGGAGAAAATACAAACTAACAAAGGGCCATGTATTAACTACGAATTTTTTTTATTAAAAGTAACAGAAAACTCACCCCAAAGTGGCTTAAGGGAGAAAAAAACAACCATAAATCTATTTGCTGACGTAGCTGAACAATCCAGGAACAGAAATATCCCAGCACTCAGTGATCTAGCACTTACCTAATGAGACTTAATGAGACGTGGACCAAGTGTCTCTGTTTTTCTCAGCTCCGCTGCATTGTTCCCTTCGTTGTCAGTCTCTACACATTTGGCCCCAGGATGGCTTCCAACAGCTTTCTAGGAATAAGCTTTTCTTGTGCTTATTTCTTTATTCAAGTCCTGAAAGGAAACAGCTCCATTCCCAGATGTCTGAGAAAACTTCTGATTTTACTTTTGTGTCTCTGCTGGAGTCATCTTCTCATCCCTGAATCAGTCACTGTGGCTAAGAGAATGAGATGCACTGACTGATTTATACCTAGATCACATACTGCTCCCTGAGCTGGGAGCACAACCAAACCCATCAACAGCACGTGAGTTGAGAACGAGAGTGAGATTGTTCTCCGGAGGGAAACAGAAATTGCCATCACCAAGACAAATAAAATGTAAGGTGGACAGCAAAAACAATAGAACCAGCACAGACTTACAGAAAGTTGGTGCCTAATAAATACTTTATAAATATTGCTGAATGAGTGAGGAAATAGGCCTGAATTTTGCCAGCAGTAAAAAGCACAGCCTCCTCAAAGTTTTATCTCAGAATATGACTCTGAAGGTCTACCATTCTACCATGTAGTGATGACACACTAATAAGGAAAAATGCATTCAGTGTAATATATAATATTAAAATATACTACTCTCTGAAGGTTTTAATCATAATATCATTGCCTTCATGTCAATTCTTACCCATAGCAACCTTATAGGACAGAGTAGAGCTGACCAATAGGGTTCCCAAGGCTGTAAATCTTTACAGAAGCAGACTGCCACATCTTTCTCCCATGGAGAGGCTGGTGGACTCAAGCTTCCAACCTTTTGGTTTGCAGCCAAGCCCTTAACTACATTGCCTCCAGGCCTCCTTGATATTAATCAGAACACCAGTATAATGGCAAATACCTGAAAGTAGTCTACAATGTCCACCACAAAAGGAAAACCTAAAAAAAAAAAAAAATCCATATGTTGAAATCAAAGTCATTTCAATATTTTTGAAAAAAATATTTAATAACCAGAAAAATGCTGATATTATGAACTATATTATATAAAACCATCAAAAAAAAAACCCAACCCCATTGCCATCAAGTCAATTCTGACTATCGTAGCAACTCTATAGGACAGAGTAGAACTGCCCCATAGGGTTTCCAGGGAGCAGCTGGTGGATTTAGACTGCCAGCCTTTGGTTAGTAGCTGATATTTTAAGCTCTGTGCCACCAGGGCTCCAGTACAGGAAGAAAAAAAAATTATTAAGGAAGGATGTCTTTAAATAGTGTAGTTAGTGATTTATTTATTCATATTCTAGCTTCTCTAGAAATAAACAGCATTGTCATAACTGGAAAAGTTAAAAACTGTGGATGTTTATTTTCCAGTAATACAGACAATATCATAGCTATGATGTCATAAACACAGGTCATGATGGAAATGGAAGACTAGAGAAGGCAGGAAGAGGACCATCCCTTAAGAAATCAGTGGAAATTGTAACTAAGTTCAGGAGTGATATTTTTATTTTAGGCTTCATCTAGCATTGCTGCATAGGCTCTGTCACAGCTCTCAGGAGAAAGGATGCTAGAATCTGGCTTTTTGACTCTAAAATAAGTACCTTAAACTGTCTCTAGATAATTCTAGAATTCACTTCTCTAGCCTGAATGTTCTACCAGACCTAAAAATAATCTTCAAGACATCATTCTCATTACCCCCTTCTCTTAAATTTTTACCTTTTTCTTCTAATTTTTTTTTTAATTGAAGTAGAAATGAGTTGGCTCTGGGGCAATTAAATATTACATGGTGACATGTAAGTATAATCTTTCCCATGATTGACTTACTATTAGAGAAACATCCTGATTGAAATGGATTTAAAATTACTAATTGTACCTTAAGGATTTCATCTAGTGAAATGGTTACTAGACGGTCAGGAACTGATTAACCACATGGTAATTTTAATGTTTCAAAGACATAATGCACAGAGATTTTGACTATTTTTACTTGGAAGAATAAACTGCAATGTGAGCAATAAATCTGATACACTATTGAATATTTTAGATATTTCTACATGAATATTTAATTTTGAGGTGATACATGCTAACAAGAATTGTAACTTACAAAGCATTTTTCACGAGTTAAATGATTTTTCATCATCATTGTTGTAATAATTGTTGCAAACTGTAAATTCAGACCAATAAAAAACAGATCTTCAATTAAATTTTTTTTAAATGTTCATTCATTTCTGAAATAGAATTGACTAGTAAATTTAGTCCTAAAGAGCAAAAGACTGGATAAACAGTATTTTCCCTACCCTGTCACACTTCAGCAAATACCTAAACTCACCTACATCCGCGTGTAACCTCGTTAAACTCTTAAATTCCCTAAACTTAATTTAAAAATCTGTCTTTAATTTTATCTAAAAGGAATCCAAAATGAGTTTTTAAAATTATGCCCAATTGTGTGTAATAGATTCTTACATTACCATGTTCTTATATCAATAATTTATCTAAATATATTCACATCATATACAATCAGAGGTGAACATAGGATTATTCATCAAAATGCAGTACAGTATATGTCAAGTTTAGTGTTACTATCTGTACTACTGGTGGTTTAGAATTTAATTAAGTTGAGACACGTGGAATCGCTCCATAGTTGTAAAGGTTTAAATTCTCCCAGTAAAAATAGTATTTTTTTTTTCATGTTTCCATTTTATGTTTTTTACAGGTGAGCACATTAGACTGGATACGAGCCGAAAAAATCTATAACCTCTGTGAGGTATTATTTAAAGTTCATAAGGTAGGTATTCTTTGTATATGTACACATATACATGTATATATATACTTATTATTTTTAAGTGTATATTAGTTAATATATATACTTATTAATAAAGTGAGGAATGAGTTACCATATTATTTAACATTTTCTAGAAGTATTTGCCAGTGTAAAGAATAAAATTAAATATAAAAACACCCCAGTGCCGTCGAGTCGATTCCGACTCATAGCAACCCTAGAGACCCTAGAGGACAGAGTAGAACTGCCCCATAGAGTTTCCAAGGTACATAAAATTGGAGGGAAAAAAGGAGTGTCATTATTAGCAGATATTATACTTGAATAATCCAAAAGAAGCTACTAGAGAACTATTAGAAACAAAAGTAAAATTTAATATAGTAACAAGTTAAGATATTACGATGCGTAGACAAAGCTGTCTTTTGTATATACAAACATCTACGACCAATTAGAAGAGATGATGGAAGAAACTATAAAATTCCAGGAAAAACAAAAACTGACAAAGTATATGCAGACTATGGGAAGAATGGAAACCCTGGGGGTGTAGCGGTTAAGTGCTATGGCTGCTAACCAAAAAGGTTGGCAGTTCGAATCCGACAGGTGATCCTTGGAAACTCTATAGGGCAGTTCTACTCTGTCCTATAGGGTCACTATGCGTCAGAATCGACTCGACAGCAGTGGGTTTGGTTTTTTGGTTATGGGAAGAATATTTAAAAGGCTGCAAAGAACATAAATAAACCTTTGAAAAGGAAAAAATTAAAAATCCTGTCCCTGAATCTTTATTGTTCCTAAAAAGAAGACTCAGTTACTTTGAAGATATAGTTTGAAGTTACTTAAAATTAATTTACACATTAAATATGATTTATATTTTTAAATAATTTGTTCTTAGAATGAGAAGTCTAATTTTCCCCTAGGAAAATATGTAAGAAATAGCCAGGACCATTATGGGAGGGAAAAAAGACTAATGAGAATGGTTAGCCCTGCCAAACTACAAAATCTGTTATAAAACTGCTTTAATTAAAGAGTTTATCCCTGGTGTCTCAGCAAATAGATAAATTAATGAAATACAGCAGTAAGGATCCAGAAAAAAAAAAAGTACACCCAAATACATAGCCATATCATGATTTAATAGATGGAAAGACATTTCAAAGAGAACGGTGGCGACTAATGGTCATCTCAGCAACTATTTGGCAAACAAACAACAAAAACAAAAAAGGCCACAGGTCACCATGAGTCGAAATCAACTCAGTTGCAGCAGGTTTGGTTTTGCTGGAATACCAAAATAAATTACAGAAGAACCAGGATCTAAACACTTAAAAAGCAAAATTACTAAAGGAAAACACAGTAAAACAACTATTATATAATTCTTGAGTATGGATAGGTTTTTAAAAGTTTGGTGATATGGAACATTCTAGATATGTATTTTAGGAGTGGGCAGTGTTTCCTTCTGTTGTTTGTACGGTCACTATGAGTCAGAACCAACTCAAAGGCACCTAACAACAACAACAAGATATATATTCTAAGCGGGAAAAAAAGTTCAAGAAAGCATGTATGGTTTTCCAAATGTTTAAAATAGATAGAGGTGTATATACACACACAAAAGTATGCTTGGTACGTCTGTTGGCAGATACAATCTGGTGGATAGACGTGAAGCTCTTCATAGTGATTATTACTATATGAGAGAACTAGACATCTGTGACAGCCCAAAAAACCAAACCCAGTGCCGTCTAGTTGATTCTGACTCATAGCGACCCTGTAGGACAAAGTAGAACTGCCCCATGGAGTTTCCAAGGAGTGTCTGGCAGATTTGAACTGCGGACCCTTTGGTTAGCAGCTGGAGCACTTAACCACTACGCCACCAGGGTTTCCTGGGATGGCACAGAAACTTGTAATTTCACTGAACACTCTCTTGAACTTATAGATTTTTTTTTTACCATATAAATATATTACTTTTCATCTCATTTTTAAGAAATCATCATTGAAATATTAGTCTGCTCTTCTGGCAAGATTAAATTTTGGTGTTTTCAGTTCATCCTGTGCTTGCTTTTCTTTCTGTTTCTTTCACTCCTTCTATCTTTTTAAAATAAAGAAATGGAAAAATCAGCTCTCAAGACTCTTATGGCATTATTTAATAAACAAATATTTAGTTTTAAGTATTGAGAATCGTATTAATCAACATAGATCTATAAAATTGGGATATTTGTCTTTGGTATTGTATTCTTTCAAATAAGGAGCGGTTGGAAAAGTGTAAAAGTAGATTGAGGTCAGAGTTAGAGCCTGCTGAAATAGCTGGAAATTGTGAGACAAGACCAGGGAGGGATGAAGCTATTCAGACCCGGAACACTCCAGGAGCCTATTTAGAGACAAGTACATGACCTAATGATTAGCTGCTTATGTGCGGGATGAGATTAAAAAAAACTAATCAGACAATGTCGGCTGTAGCATGGAGAGGGGACCAGATGTACTTGAATTAGACAGACTCAAGCTTTGGTGCTTCATCCAGTGAGAATGGAGAGAGAGCTCGGGTTAATGTATGGGCATTCAGAGACGATGAGAGAGGCCACACCTTAGGAGTTAGTAATATGCTCCCAAGTAAGACTTTTCTCTAGATCTGCCCTAAAAAAAAAAAAATCTGAGTAAGACTAGATCTGCCCTAAAAAAAAAAAAAAAAAAAATCAAGCCGTGACCACATCAACAGAAGAGTTTGGAGGCTGTGCCCCACCAACTTAGGAGATTTTATTTATGCTGGGGAAATAGCAGTCAAGGAGTGATTTCTTTGAACTGCAAACTAACCTAGATCTAAAAGCACTGACAAAGTAGGGTAAATGAGAGGCACACAGGGATAAGAGGGTCAACCTTGGAAGTCTAGACAGTACTGCAAAGTGATAAAGGCACTTGTTCACAATTATTAGATACTACATTTTCCTAGATACAAGAGCAGTGTGCCATATAAATAAACCTATTTCTTATTTTCATAAAAGAACATGCAAGTCAAAATAGGAAATATGCAAATAAGGTGAAAGTTTAAAAAATATGCAGTTTTTAGTAGTTTTTGTCTGAGAATTTGATTCTAAAGAGTCATCAATCAAAATGAGTTTTTAATGAAAATTTATCATTTAAAGTTTTGGTTTTCTCCTTGAAAGCATCCCCTAAAGTAATTCTCTCATTCGTATGTACTTGATTTTTCTTTAATTTAGATCTGAAATTTTAGGCTATGTTGAATGGGAATAAAAATGAGAAAATATATTCCCATAATAATAGTCAAAATGGTAAATATATTTATTTCAGTTTTTGTAAACAAATTTATTTAGACACAAATTTGTTATTGCTTTTGAATACAATAATGAAAGAGATGGAAAAAAAAAGGGGGACTGATAAATTTAAATAGAAGGTCTGGGTTAGTTGTAATGAACAATAGTAAGAATAAAATCATCTAATGGTCACAGTGAACAGCACTGTGCTGGGCACATTCACAGAACATTGGGAGGTAATTGAGTAAAATAACAATTACAGTTTTCTCTCACCGAGAGGTTTACATGTTAATTTTTTACTTTCATTAATTTTAATTTTTCTGTGTTTTCTAAATGATCTATAACATGAATGGTTTGTTTTCAAAATGACCAAAAAAATACTGTTTGAATGAATCTCATGGTATTATATGATATGTATAAAATTTTATTCCACAAAATTCCTGAAAAGAATTTTAACTTTTTTTTTTTTTTTTAATTTTGTACAGGCTCTTTATTGTCCCATTTGGGCTTTTTTTTTTTTTTTAATCACCTTGTTTGTATGATTATTCTTTTAATACATGCTCTTCCAGTACTGAGATATCCTTGAAGGATTGTTTTATTTTATATATCTGTTTCATTAATAAACTATAGAACCCCACCCCCCCCCAAAAAAGACTAAACTCATTGCCATTGATCCATTCTGACTCATAGCAGCCCTGTAGGACATTGTAGAACTGCCCAGTAGGGTTTCCAAAGAGCAGCTGGTGGATTCAAACTGCTGACTCTTTAGTTAGCAGCTTGAGGTCTTAACCATTTCACCACCAGGGCTCCAATAAAGTGATATAGTGAGTCACCTTTTTTTCACCCCTCACCCTTGTTTTCCCAGGCAGTTTGAAAAAAAAAAATTAATAAATATGCTATGAAATTATAAAAGTAGCCAGGAGTATGGCTACAGCAAAGGTTTTAAATTCAATATAGGAACAATAAGAAAAATCTATGTAGCATTCAACATTTTTAAAAAGGCGTGAATTCCATGAGTTAAATTTTCTATTTGTGAGTCTTAATGATTTTACAAAATGGTATCTCCCTTTTTTGCACCACTTTCATTGCTAATATTGATCATTCAGCACAGATGAATTTAAAATGATATATATGCATTTAATTCATTTTGCAAAAATAGAAACAAATGTATGTTATCACCAAAAGGAATGTTCTTTAGTATGGAATTATTTTTATGACTTGTTTCCATAATCACCATTTAAAAGTACAGTCTTCAATATTTAGGCCAGAAATCAAATTTTAGAGTCATAGTTTTGTTTTTCTGTGATGTCTTCTTTCTAAAAGTGACTTTTTCCAACTATTAAAATGATGTGTTCCATATTCCAATACTTACCATGAAATAGATGAGAAAATTGCATCAATCAGTGCCTGGACTGTGATCATGACTTCAATTATAAATAGCCTTGACCTAGTGTATAAGAAAACACCATATAACAGTGAGGAACATCCTATGTGATCCTATTTTCTCTCAACATAAAAAAATATTCAGTTTAAAAAGTCTCTGGTAATTAAATTAACTAATATCTTTGGCAGAAGATTGTGATAATGATGTTGCATTGTTGTGTGCCATCAAGGTGATCCCAGCTCGTAACAACTCTGTAGTACAGAGTAGAGCTCCCCCATAGGGTTTCCTAGGCTAAAGTCTTTAGGGGAACAGGTCACCATGTCTTTTCTTCTTCTGGGCTGCTGATGGTTTCAAACTGACAACCTTTCATCTAGCCTCCGAGATCTTAACCATTGCATCACCAGGGCAGCTTGTGATAATACCAAAAGAAAAAAAAAACGTTGTTGTCAAGTCAATTGCTACTCATCGTGACCCTAAAGGACAGAGTAGAGCTGCCCCACAGGGATCCCAAGGCTGTACATTTTTATGGAAGCAGATTCCCACATCTTGCTCTCACAGAGTAGCTGGTGGGTTCAAACTGCCGATTTTTTGACTAGTAGCTGAGCACTTAACCACTGCATCACTAGGATTCTTCAGAGGCATTAAAAATAAATAACTAAACCTGTTGCCATTGAGTCAATTCTGATTCATAGTGACCCTATATGACAGAGCAAAACTGCCCCCTAGGATTTCTAAGACTAATCTTTTGGAAGCAGACTGCCACGGCTTTTTCCTGTGGAGTAGCTGGTGGGTTCGAACCACCCACCTTTTGGTTAGGAGCTGAGGGCTTAACCACTGAGAGTGCTTACTCTGAAGCTATCCTAAGCATCTCATTTGCATTCCCTCGGTTAATCTTCTCACCATCCTTGAAGTTAATCCTTACTGTCTCCTTTTTACAGCTAATAACTCCCAAGCACAAAGAGGGCAAGTAACTTCCAGAAACCTCGCTGTCAGGCATGAGTGGGATCCACCTCTGCTTGGCTTCAAAGCTCATCTTAAATCCTATTCTTTTTCACTTGTTAGAAACATTGACGTTCTGTGAATCTGTCTGAAATGTGTATTAAGCGTTTTATAACATGTCCTCCAGTGACCTTTAAAGTAGTTCTTTTTGTATAATTAGAACACTGAAAGTAATAATTCCAAAATGATTTTCCTAAAGTCAATTTTTGACTATTTACAGCTGGACAGTCGCCTTTAATTTTTTAATTGCTCTGGTTCTTGACATATATTGACACATTCCAGTCCACAACAACTGAGTTACGGCTTCAAAAAAGAACTACAGGAAGTATCTAGGGAAATGAGCTGTATATGATTTCATTTATATAGCATTTATAACATTATTTTTGTGAGGCTAAACAGTTTGAGTTTAGATAACATCATCACATCTGTGAAATTCTTCAGAGTTCTTTCATGGGAATTCTCAAGTTGTTCAAAAACTATTTTTTGATTCCGACTGCTTGCCATTGAATATAAAACCTCACATACTGATATGCCAGTTCAAATTAGGAGTCATAAAAATTTCCCTGTCTTTGATCAAGCAATTTCATTTCTCAGAATTTATTCTAAATAATTCAAAAGAATCAAAAAGCTATGTGCCTGAAAATGTTTAATGACATATTCTTTTAGTGAATATCTGAAGAGTTATCAAAAGCCCATTAAGAAATATTTCAAAATCTAATATTTTCAGTACTCTGTTACACTCATATTACTCATTTACAAAATTATGTATACAAATGGACATATCAAAGAAGGGAATATAAAAAATCTGATAACAAAACGGTACTAATAGAATTACTTTGAAATTTCATTTATATTTCCCTAATTTTTTAATTGTTTCATAATAAATGTTGAGTAGGGAAAAAAAAATCAAGCTAATTTTTAAATGTGTCCTCCCCTCCCCCTTACCCCACTGAAAGTGGACATAAAGTGGTTTGTATATTTATAGGGTCTTGGGTTGATAGAGGACATGCTTTAGCAGTAAAGTCAGCTGGAAATATTGTAGTTAGGTAATGTGGTATTTTGTGAGAAAGCTAGTTAGCTGAATATTAGATACCAAATTTAATTATATACCATGGCTCAACATTACCCTAAATATTATGTTTGTTTTTTCTATGGGCATAGATGATAAACTAATATTAATTGAGCATGCACGTGCCATATGCTTTATCTTTGCTATCATTTAAAGTTCATGACAATCTTTTTTATTGTAACTCCATTTTATAGTTCAAAAATTGGGGCTCAGAGAGATGAAGCAAATCACTCAAGCTCAAATAGCCAATAACGGGCAAAGAAAGGTGTCAGGTTTTCCCTATCTGACTTCAAAAGCTGCTTTCCTTCTGTTAAAATACAACCACTGATAAAAAAGAAAATAATTACTCGACCTATATGCCTCACTCATAGACACCTATATTAGTTCTTCTTTGTTATCAACTTTTTACATTTAAGTAAAACAGATCATAGGTTTATTTTTTGAGGAAAAAAGCAAATGAAGTAATACCTGAAAAGTTAGGCCAGTTACTAAACCAAAAAACCAAACCTGTTGACTTGATTCCAACTTTCTTGGCTTGTAACACCCAACCATATTTATTAAATAGTTTCTGTTCATCCAGTCTGTGGTAAAGGATCTGCAGGCTCAAAAATTAAGATGCAGTCTCTGTACTCAAAGTACCTTTAGGATTAGGAAAGTATACATCACATGCAGGCGTACTTTTTTTCTCACGCGTGAAAAGCTGGACGATGAATAAGGAGTACCAAAGAAGAATTGATCCCCTTGAATTATGGTGTTGGTGAAGAGTACTGGGAATACTATGGGCTGCCAGAATGAACAAATCTGTCTTGGAAGCAGTACAACCAAAATGCTCCTTAGAAGCAAGGATGGTGAGATTATGTCTCGCATATTTTGGACATATTATCAGGAGGGATGAGTCCCTGGGAAAGGACATAATGTTTGGTAGAGTGTCGTAAGAGAGAGAGACCCTCGATGAGATGGACTGACACAGTGGCTGCAGCAATGGCTAAGCATAACAATGATTGTGAGGATGGTGCAAGACAAGGCGGTGTTTCATTCTGTTGTACATAGGGCTGCTGTGGGTCGAAACAAACTTGATGGTACCTAACAACGACGTCACATACACACACACCATCTCACACACAGCAGAAGGCAGTGCATAGCTATATCCAAAATGTGTATATCAAAAATAGCTAGATTAAATGATAGGTAAAGTATTCAAAAATAAATGTACAACACACTGGGTGAGTTGCTTGGAGAAAACACAGAGAGGAGTCCTTTAGAGAGTCTACTCTAGATACACCAAAAACCAAAAAACCAAACCCATTGCCACTGAGTCAATTTCTACTCATAATGACCCTAAAGAACAAAGTAGAACTGCCCCATAGGATCTCCAAGGAGCACCTGGTGGATTTGAACTGCCGACCTCTTGGTTAGCAGCTGTAGCTCTTAACCGCTAAACCACCAGGGTTTCCCTAGACACACCAGTAGTCAGTTACACTACTTGTGAAAACTTTTAGCTACAAAGCATAAGTAAGCATATTTCTAATCAAATCATTTAGTCAACTGCAAGTTTATGTGGATTTTTGGAGTAAACCTTTAACGTAATTGTGAATGGGGTGTATCTGGCTTGGTTGGATGACACAAGTTAAACAAAATACCTCAAAATCACAATGTGAAGACCCAACATGTGGACAGCTTTCCTTTCCTTTCCGCTACAATATGCTGAACTGAAAGTAAACATCACTATTTGTCAGGCCATTTAGAAATCTGGGCAGAGATGTCTACCCTTGTTTCCTTTCGTTGTGGTAATGACTGTGAGCAAACAAAACTGATGTTGAATCACAATGTCCCACTGCCGTACCTGGTGTAAGCTCTTCAGTGTACATTTGTGGAATGTTTGAATGAATGAGGAATCTGAAGACTGAAGTAAGTCAGCAGATGAGAGACAGAGACACAGAAAGAGAGTAAGAGAGAGAAAGATCAGCCAGGCACTGATTTTGCCTATGTCACGTTTCCACACCATTGTCCTGATACTACCTACTCAACTGAGAACATAAAGTCTTTGGCTGTACCTAACATTGAGACCTAGCATTTGAATTATGGTGTTGGTGAACAATACTGAATATACCATGGACTTCTGGAAAGACGAACGAATCTGTCTTGGAAGAAGTACAACCAAGAATGCTCCATAGAAGCAAGGATGGAGAGACTACGTCTCCCGTACTTTGGACATGTTATCAGGAGGGACCAGTCCCCAGAGAAGGACATCATGCTTGGTAAAGTACAGGGTCAGTGAAAAAGAGGAAGACCCTCAATGAGATGGATTGATACAGTGGCTGCAACAATGGGCTCAAACATGGCAACAATTTTGAGGATGGCACAGGACCAGGCAGTGTTTTGTTCTCTTGTACAGCGTTGCTATGGCAATGACCCCTATAAAATGGAGGGGTTGGTTTCCTCAGTCTCTGAACTATGTTCCAACTCTAATATATTTGTAATCCATGCCGTGTTTTTCAGTTCTGGCTTACTGATGACTGCTGGTTGCAAGCAAACTTATATCTGGGTCTTCAAGACTTCGATTTTGAGGACCAAAGGCCGTATTGCTTCAGTGTCATGGTTGGCCATGGGAAGAGTCATTTTTTTAACGTAGAACTTGGGAGTGAGCTAGCTGTCTGGGAGAAGTCGTTCCAAAGAGCTACTTTCATGGAAGTTCAAAGAACTGGGGTAAGTTAATTCACAGATTTTTGTTTTTTAAATAAAAACTCACTGGTGATATCTAAAATATAGTAATTAGAATACTATAACAGTTTATTTCAGGAAAAATCAGTCTTTACAAGTTGAGCATTTTTTATGTGAGTCGACGTGTTCAAAATGATCTTACTCAGCTATAGGGAAAAAATAAGACAGATTATTTGGTATCTACATTTAGGACTAAAGCACTCCAGTTAGGGACTCAACAACATATGTTACAGTGATATATGCCTAATATAGGTGTATACATCATGAAACTTCTCAGAGATTGTGTTTACAGGGGACAAAACATCTAGCTCACAAATAAACAAAAAATGTGGTGATTACCTGGATGTTTGTAAGATTTTAATGTGTTTAATGGCTCTTCCTCTCAAACTTAATGGTTCAACGGAGGATGTAAAACAGCTCATGTATCTGAATGCCTTTTCCCTTCTTGTCAACAACAAATAAATCACTTACAAATTTGAACGTTTATCAATGGAATAGATAAGGAAGAATGTATTGTAATCCTTGTTATCTTAAATAGCGGGATCTTCAAGGGAGATATGTATGCTAGAAATAAGACTGACAAAACACAAATGAAACAAGTGCATCAAAAAGGAAATTTAATTCCACCCAAAAGTTCTGGGCTCATTCCTGGCCAAGTGTTAATAACTGTGAACTTTAAGAATATGAGTTACTAATGACAGCTACTACTTTATTTAAATTAAAAAAAAAAAGATATTGAATGTGAAAAGGCTCTGAATTATCATTTATCTCTCATCCAGGTTGTTAAAATGTGTAAGGGCTCCTTGATGTGAGGTGTCATACAGAGCAGGAGGCATCCCTTTAACCATTAAACGTTCACTGAAGTCCATTACTCTTCTTAATGAGGTGATACGCAGATTCTCACGGAAGCCAAATGTCACTTTCTTCCCAGGCCCTTGATATCTTCTCCATCAGTTGAGTATTATTAATTGGAGTTATAATTGATTCCCAATGCTTATCATAACCTTTATAGTTGAGGCATCCAATTCATTCAACCATTGCATATGAAGTGTTGGAAGGAAAAGTAATAAAGAACCCCTCATCTCAGGGACTTATTCAAATGTATTATGACTTTTCTCCACCTAGAAACTGTGAATACAGAAAGTTCAAGTTATCAAAAGGCAAAGTGAAAGAATACTTCATGGATGAGGTGAACTTTTTGTATATATGGATTAGATAAAAGCAATAATCATTATGTTTTTATATAGAAAATAGAGAAATAGAAAGAATTCATATACTTCGGGTGGTGTACAGGGCCCATGGTGATACTCTGTATTTTTCCAGTTTGTGCTGTCTAACAGAGCATAGGTGAGTGATATTTAAGTCATTCTTAAAGGAAGATGACAGGCAACTAGGAGAACATATCCTGAATAAGATAAATCATAAAATCCTAGAGCTGGAAGGAAGCTGACAGGTAATTTCATGTAGTACTGGGACATAACAAAATGAGTTTCTGGATCATCCTGGATGGATAAAAGTTTACTTTCCATTCTTTAAGTATAGAACTTCTCCCTTAAAAGTAAACTGGCCAGGCAGTTCTTTCATAAGCTCTGCCCTTTTGTTCTTCAAAAAAAAAAAAAAAAAAGGCAGTGGGGGAGCGGGGAGGTTGGGACTTTAATAGTCAACAAAATCTGGAGGAATTGCTCCTTGTTTTATTAGGTGTTGTCATGTCCATCCTGACTCGTATCGGCCTTACTCACAACAGATCAAAACACTGCATGGTCCTGTGCCATCCTCACATTCATTGCTATGTTTGAGCCCATTGTTGCAGCCACTGTGTCAATCCATCTCATTGAGGGTCTTCCTCTTTTTCTGATGACCCTCTACTTTATCAAGCGTGATGTCCCTCTCAAGGAACTGGTCCCTCCTGATGACATGTCCAAAGTATGTGAGACGAAGTCTTCCCATCTGTGCTTCTAAGGAGCATTCTGGTTGTACTGCTTCCGAGACATTCTTTTGGTAGTCCGTGGTATATTTAGTATTCTTCACCAACACCATAATTTAAAGACATCAGTTCTTCTTCAGTCTTTCTTATTCATTGTCCAGCTTTCACATGCATAGGAGGCTATTGAAAATACCATAGCTTGGGTCAGGTGCACCTTAGTCCTCAAAGTAACATCTTTGCCTAATCCCTTTTAAAAATCATTGGTATTTTGGGTAGGTGGAAAGGAGGGAGAAGGCATCTAAGTAGGGAGAATTGGAAAATGAGGCTCATGATTGGAGAGAGAAATGTGCCCAGGTGAATTTTTGAGAAAGCAATTTCAATAGCCTAGGCTTTTGCACCACCCAGGGACTCCAGATTACCAGGAAATCTGTCTCTAATTTTTTGGTTATCTATATTTAGGAAGTGAAAAGAAAGAGGCTGTACATTAGATTCATTCTCCCTCCATCAACTTAGACAAAATGTTTCTCAAATACTCCATTACTCAGTCTGCAAACTAAGGATTATATATACACATCATAGAATAGCTATAAAAAATTATACTAATTTTTAATGCATGCTCTACACCAAGCTATATGCATCTTACATATGTTATTTATTTTTAATATATACCTGAGATCCAATTTTTGGTTTTCTTCTTTCATTTCATTAAATAACAGAACTAAAGTATAGCAGAGCTAAGTGCCTTTTCCGTGGTCACCTTGATATTAGACCACAATGTATAAATATTCCCTAAGAATTTCTCTCTTGAAAGTCATGTTTGGTTTTGTTTTTTACTAAAACATGCTGCTTCCCATGAAACAAACAAAAATGAAATAGAGTATGTGAATGCACCTAGAATAGTTCCTGGCATTGAAGTATGTGGCACTCAGGTGAAGTAGCACTCAGTAAATACTAGTATTCTTGATTGGTTAGTAGTGCTGTATTTTCTCCATCTTTTAGCTCTATTACTGCTTTTTTTTCAGTAGCTTGATTATTCTCAACCCAAAGTGCACAATTTTAAATCTTTAACATGATGTAAATGTTTATAATTTTGATAATAAATTAACCTCTTGGCTGTTAACTGAAAAGTCAGTGATTTGAACACATCAGGGGTTCCAGAGGAGAAAATACCTGGCCATCTGTTCCTATAAAGACTTGTTAGGTGCCGTCAAGTTGGTTCAGACTCATGGTGACCCTATGTACAACAGAATAAAACACTGCCCTGTCCTAAGTTTGAGCCAGTTCTTGCAGCCTCATGTCAGTTCCTCTAGTTGAGAGTCTTCCTCTTTTTTGCTGGCCCTCTACCTTATCAAGCATGATGTCGTTCTCCAGGGACAGGTCCCTCCTGATGACATGTCCAACGTACATGAGATGAAGTCTCGCCATCCTCACTTCTAAAGAGCATTGTGGCTGTACTTCTTCCAAGATAAATTTGTTCATTCTTTTGGTAGTTCATGGTATAGTCAATATTCTTCACCAATACCGTAATTCAAAGAAATCAACTCTTCTTCGGTCTTCCTTATTCATTGTCCAGCTTTCACATGCGAATGAGGCAAATGAAAATACCATCGCTTGATTCATGAGCACCTTAGTCTTCAAAGTCACATCTTTGCTTTTTAACTCTGGAGAGAGGTCTTTTGCAGCAGATTTGCTCAATGCAGTAAGTCGTTTGATTTCTTGACTGCTGCTTCACGGGCATGGATTACCTGTAAAAATTACGGCCGAGGAAACCCTATGAGGCAGATTCACAAGTAACATTAGTACAAAAAATTACTAAGGCTTCTGTGTGGCCTGGTACAGGAGGAGGTCCATGGGAGAGGGGGTGATGCCATGAGTTACTGTGCTGAGTGACACCAACTCTAGTGACACCACTAAATCGGTGGGTAGATGAATGGACGGATGGATTGGTGGATGCATATCCTGTTCTACACATAGATGGAATACGTCAATATATTAAGAAGATTTGTTAATAAATTTATTAGGGAAATGGATACATATGTTTAGATTTAAATAGCTCAATGACCAATAAATAGTATTAACGAAACCCAATGTACAGAATCAAACAATAAACTGAAGCAGTGGTTATCACGCGCCACTGAACATCTAAATATTTTTTTAAAATACGGAGTCCAGAACTCACCCACAGATGTTCTCTGTGGGCCTCAGGCATCACTATTTTTTTTTTTTTCTACAAGTCCCCAGATGATTCTAATGTACAGCTAGGGTTGAGAACCACTGGAATAAAGTAGTATGAGAAACACCTTCAGTAGAAACTTGATTGACTATTAAAAAAAACAGTCAAAACCTTCTCCAAACTAGATTTCTTTTCTCCCCTCCCTCTTCTCTGAGGATAAAGTAAAATAAATAAATCATAAAATAAATTTATCATATCTGGAAAATATTTTGTTTTAATTATTAATTATCTAGACATGAATGTCAGTCTCTTATACTATTGGAACTTACAGCCCAAAGCAGTGAGAATTGAGGCTCAGAAGGGTGGTCAGTTTTTTTTTTTAATGTGCTGATGTATTTGTCCTTGTATCTGATCAAGAGAAAGTAGTCTTAATGCTTTTAAAAACAGCTATCATAACATAGGTAGAATTAAAGGAATTATTGGAAAGGAAGACAATAACATTTATATAGTCTCAGGCATTTTATCTAAGCATTCCTATATATTAGAGTTGATTTATAAAGGCTGCTCAGAGATATTAATATACCAGTGTAAATGATTTGGTCATTTTCCTTGGCCCCATATGAAACAGAAATAAAATAAAATCTATATAACTAGTCATTATGTAGAAGGAGTATAACCATTATTTGTGAAGATTCTATACAGTCAAGGTTCACTTTGCTTCCCCAAAGCTCATTATCATTCTAATAAGAGATCGGTCTGATTTCAACTTTGTTCATGAATTATTCATCCCAGACTGTCACCTGAAGATGGGGAATGTGTAAGAAACTATTAAAAACCCGCTATATCTGGAGGTGTGTTGGGGATTTTTTTTTTCTTTTCTTTCTTTCTTTACATTTACTGAGCCCTGCTGAACCACAGGAGGTGGCATGCCAAGGGTTACCTGGGGAGCAAGTTGGAGAATTTACAGAGGACTCAGTCTCTCCCATAACTTCCCTGATTTTCTTTGAGAATGGTGTCACAGCTCCTCTTGGATAGAAATGGTACAATCAGGGGTAAAAAAATACACATTCATGAAAGCTTAGAGTAAGTCTCTCTTTAAGTCAGGTGGATTCCAAGCCTCAGGTTCTCTCAGCTTAGAAGCAGAGAGGACATTTTCCCCAAATTAATTGAGTTAAAAGATGTGAATTCAGAGACCATGTCCCCTATTCCTTAACCTCTTCAATCATTGTGAAAGGTACCACTTTGTCGCTTCAGAGAGCAAAACCAAGTCCAGAAATCAAACACCAGAGGAAAAGATGATCGCTCATTACTGGGAAGAATGTTCTAGCCCCTAAAGCTATTTAAAAATAGGATAGACTGACTTGGGAAAAAGTGAGGGCTGTTGTTAGATGCATTCAGAGGCTTGCTTCTCAGGGATTTTACAGAGGAAAATGCTGAATAGAGGACTGGACAAGTTAACAACTTCTAATATTAGAGCAGATTGATTACAGTATTGGCAATAACGTTTCCCCGTATGACACATGCAAATTTAAGGGAATTTCTTCAGAAATGTGATCCATTGAGATAGTCTGACAAAGGAGAAAGCTGAAATTTATGGTAATATTTTTATAAATTTAATAAATTATCATAAATTTCAGCTTTCTCCTTTAATGAGGATTTGATAAATAGATGTACTTAGGGAATCATCACTCTCCGTAAAGGATTTTGAAATGGAAACTGAGGAATGTGGCTAATGAGCCTATGGCTTTGATGGAAAAATAAAATGTAGCATAAATTAAATATTTATTAAATGTTTCTTCTGCTACAGGCAGAGGAACAGGACGTGGGTTCAGCCTGGCTTCTGTCAACCTCACCGACTTTGTGGGTGGCGTTTCCTATTTCAGGCATCACCCACCGCCTCACCAAATGCCACACGATTGGCCTTTCCTGTGCCATCCCTGCTATTTGCTTGCCCTTCCTCAGACCCTTTGCATGCTTATTCCTGAGCTTCCACAATGATTCGGCTCACGTCACCACCTCTAAGAGTCCTCCATGCCAATCCTCACTGAGTCAGGTTTCCCTCCTCTGAGCAAATCTGTTTTCGTGTCTATTATCTCCATTCAGTATTAGTTTCCTTGTGATGAATTCTTTGTTTCATTCATTTTCATAATCTTAGCACCCTCACAGAGCCCAGCATGTGGTAGGAGCTCAATAAATAATCAGTCAACATATGTACACCAAACATTCTTTCCCAAGGGGTATACAGAGAGCCAGCCATAGAAGCTTTCTCTCTGGGCCAGCTCTGTTCTCCTCCCTGTGTCTGCAGACTTTCTCACCGTATGCTTCACCGTACACTCAGGCCAAAATATGGCAAATCCAGGATCCCAGCTTACTCCCGCTGAAACCCAGAGAGACGACATGTGTATTCCAAAATCACACAGCCAGTTAGATATAGAGCTGGAACTAAAGCTAACTTTTTCTAACTGCTAGTCTTTTTTTTTTTTTTAGTCTAGTAGTTTTTCCATTTACTATGCAAATGACCTTAAACTCCTACTCCCCCCAACCCTATAATATAATAATAATAAATGGCTCCATATAGACAATTGATTTAAATCAATCTTATAATGGGGCCTTTTTATCTCATTATCGTATGTGATGATTTTTTGATAAGAAATAAGAAATTAAGAAATATGTTCTCTTGGCCCCTCATTGGAAACCCTGGTGGTGTCGTGGTTAAGTGCTACGGCTGCTACCCAAAGGTTCAGCAGTTTGAATCTGCCAGGTGCTCCTTGGAAGCTCTACGGGGCGGTTCTACTCTGTCCTGTAGGGTTGCTATGAGTCGGAATGGACTCTACCGCACTGGGTTTGGTTTTGTGGCTCCTTGTTGGGTTTGTCATAATATTTCATGCATACATATGCAAGAGGCTAATGCAGACAGTGGCGTAGCAACTTACCAACTCTAATTTTTTATCTGGGGCTTGCCTGCCATTCCTAGGTCTCGTACACTTGCCTGTGTATTAGAGGTAAGCAGAGGCAATGAGATTTCATCATCCTCTCCTTGAATCTGGTGTTGTTTTTTTTTTCCTCTCCCAAATCCACATTTGAACAGGGCCCAAGAATATTAGGACTATGTGGCATGTTTGTGAGTGTTTGTCGCTGGAAGCAAATTTGAGCCCTTTTTTTAACCCAAATATTTTCCGTGGCCTGATGTAATCCGTTTTTGCTTCATTGTCCTGCCTGAACAGGTTAAAAAAAAAAAGACATTTGAATACTAATAAGTGTTTGTTTTGAAGGTGCAAATGAGTTATTTTAGGTACTTTCAAGAAGACTTTATAAATTATAGTGAAGAAATAAGAAAAAGGAAGAAAAGGAACATACAAATCTAATTTTTAGAGGCAAATATTTGGAACAGAGTGAGGAAAATTATAAGATCTTATTCTATTATCGTGTGATATATCACATCCAGAGTCGGAAACTTAACCAGATCTTTTTATGTTCTTCTGATAATTCACACGAGAGTTGTTGTTGTTGTTGTTGGTTGCCATCAAGTCGATTCCAACTCATGGTGACCCCATGTGTGCAGAGTAGAACTGTGCTCCATGGGGTTTTCAAGGCTGTGACCTTTGAGAAGCAGGCCACCAAGGCCGTCTTCTGAGGAGCCTTTGGGCGAGTTCGAACCGTCGACCTTGCAGCTAGTAGTGAAGAACTTAACCATTTGCACCACCCAGGGAATAGTCCTTTGCAATGAACAAAATATTTTCCTACATGTGATTGTTTCCACTTTTCTTAACAACCCATTTAGGCAGGTGCTTAATAAGTAAAAGAAAATACGGGGGCCCAGTGACCCTAGGAGTGGCTGGTTTCAAACAATTCCAAAGTGTGGAGAGGAATCTTAAAAATAAGTGTTTTGGTTCCAAATCTTGATTGTTGTTTTTGTTTTTCATTTCTCCCTTAGTACATGCTATGCTATGCCGTAGTCTGCACTGGTATTTTAACCCTCCTTTTTTTCTAGGCGAAATGAAGCTCAGGAAAGTAACTAATAAACCAGGTTTGATAGAGCTCGTTATTTGGCCAGGACTCAGGGCTTCATCGTAGCTTCCAGACTAAGACAGATAGGGAGAAAGGTCTGGGAATCTGCTTCAAAACGTCCAAACAATATGGATCACAGTAGTCTGATCTCTTTGTGCTTGTGGTTGCCATGAGTTGGGGCTGATTGGATGGCAGCAAATGACAGCAACAATAGAGTGATACTCAATTAGGGCAAATAACGTAGCAATAAGTTTGTCTGCCCTCTACACAGCAGTCATCCAGTAGATGGAAAAATGTGACTTCTGCTGGTTAATTTCCTTACCCGGAACAGCTATCACTATAGTATAAGGATGATATTTATATGGGTAAAATCATGACCCTCAAGTGAATATAAAGTGAACACTTATTCAGTGATTTTATTTAACTCATTAATTAATGA